>NC_133652.1:186843928-187083216 GCF_009905375.1 Apium graveolens | reverse complement strand
CTCCTCCATGCTTCTTTCCACATACTTAACAATCTGGAAAAGTTAGTCTCAACTGATTTGGCTGATTTATAATAACTGGACGGTTGCTCTGGCCTCCGTCTCCTGCATTCTGCTTCCTGAAATTAAAATTTCTCCCTGGCTGAAACTTGCCCTTCTTAAAATTTGGAAACTTCCCTGGTTGTGACTGACCCTCACTTCCCTCAACTTTCCTTTTCTTGCTTTCTTTCTCCTTCTGGAACATCTCACTCTCTGTCTCTGCGATCATAGCCTTTTGTACTACTCCTGCATAGGTATCCAATTCAAAAATGGCTACCTTCCCTCTGATCCAATATTTCAAACCTTGCTGAAATCTTTTAGCCTTCTTTCTGTCAGTATCCACATACGACGGTACGTACCTTGATAATTCCTCAAACTTACCCTCATAATCTGTTACCGACATGTTCCCTTGCTTTAATTCTAAAAACTTCAGCTCCATTTGATCCTGAACAAACTGAGGAAAATATTTTTCTAAAAACAATTCCTTAAACCTTTCCCAAGTAATAACATCTGCGCCTTCCAATGTCTTCACCATTTCCCACCAATAGGTGGCCTCATTCTTCAGATAATAACTTGCAAACTCAACCTTCTATTCTTCCTTTACTTTCACTAAGGCAAATGCCTTCTCTATTTCCTTTAACCAAACATTTGCTTCAATTGGCTCTAAGGAACCCTTGAATTCTGGTGGGTTTACTGCTTGAAAAGTTTTAAAAGTTACCTGGGGGTTGGTCTGTCTTTGTTGTTGTTGTGCCAGGTGAACTGTTTGTTGGGCCAAGATTTGAAGAATCTGGGCTATTGCTGGGTCTATGGGTCCTGGGTTCACATTTGGGTTTGTATCATCTTGGTTGTTGTTGTTGTTGGTTTCTTCATTCTGGGTGTTGGTGCGGGTATTTCTTCTGGGAGGCATTTTCTGTAAAGAATCAATCAACTTATTTAGCTTTTGAATCAATCTTTTGTATAAAAGAACAGTTTTGCAAAACAGAAATATCTCTTTTTGAAAACAGTTGTAACTAAGTAAATTGCATGCTTCTATACAGAATATAAACAGTTATGGAAAGTAGGATACATGGTATCACAGGGTATAACTGGTGCAATGAATAAGGTAAGGTATAACAAGTGCAATAAAGCAGATGATAATGCTGGAAAGGAAAAAGGTACTGATATATAGATCAAAAGTTTTAGGTAGTACAAGTGTAAGGACGCTTCGGAAGTAAAAGCAAAAAGGGTACAACAACCTACTCACTAGTCATCATAGCTAGTCTATAAAGACAACACAAAAGTCTACTGATACACACTACACACTACTGTACATACTACATAACCATAACAACACTGCTCAGAATCTCCATCTCTGAATCTCTGGCTCATGGCAAATCTGGACCTCCTATCTCCTCAAGCTCCTCTAGAACCCACTTAGCCCACTCCACTAGGAAATCAGGGGTGATGTCCTCATGTGTAGCCTCAGCAATCCTCACAGCAGCTGCTCTATGAAATGCCTGGAGCCTCTCCCTAAGTCGCCTCTCACCACTCCCCATCTCTCTGGTACGCATGATATGCAATAACTCCTGGATCTGACCCTGTAGGAATCGCTGCTCCATAAGGCAAGCCTCAAACTGATGATATGGGACAGGATAGGAAGAGAACTGGAAAGGTACTCCTGTGACTGAATGACTAGTAAAGCCTGAATCAGCAGGTGGGGGTCCTCTGACAAGTGGCCTCATGCCTTGAGGTGGAATAGCCTACAATGGTACGGGCTGCAACACAGGTGGAGGTAGTATAGCCAACATTGGTGGAACAACGGGACGTGGATCCGAAGACGGCACTCCAACTGAAGGCTCTGAGTGATCAGCTGATACGGGAATAAAAGAGTCGGCCATCGCTGCTATCTGAAATCATATCGTAATATAAGAATCTCGAACCATAACGCGAATTACACTAATACCTGATATACCGAAGCACTCAACCTCTCGATGTTCTATCTTTCTATTCCTTACTTCTAATCCTAACCCTCTACCCATTCCCGTCAACCTAGGCTTGTGTCAGTGACTTATAACCTGTAGCTCTGATACCAAACCTGTGGCGCCCTCCAAACCCGGATCAGAAGTTTGGGGTCCACACACACACACGCCTTATTTATAACCTTCTTATAGCAATAATAAAGATAACAATAATATGCAGTGACTCTATTTACCAACTACCACGGATCGCAACAGGTTAAAGTATGCACACAAGCCACACATCTACTTATATTACATACTGTTCAAATCCCAACTATTCCAAACTCAAAACTGAGTATTAAACATTATTACAAACTTTGACAGACTTAAATTATCCCAAAAGAAACCTACTAGCTTAGCTCGATCAACCTGAACCCCTAGCTCTCGCGCTGGACTGGGGATCCGCGGTACCAACTGGTTCCTTCTTAACTAGAAAAGAACAAAAACAATATCGCACAAATGAGCTAACTAGCTCAGCAAGTCACAATGACAAAATTGAGAATAATGATCATCAAGTGAACATGTTTATGATATCAAGTGAACAATGGATTATAATTTAGAATTGGATATTATATTTTCAGATTAAAAACCAAGGTTAGGCTGTTGATCAGTCACGCACTAACCCCGAGCAAAGCACACAACACTGCTCTAACTACTGGATCCAAGGCACACATTGGCCTAACTTGACCATTATATGGTCTGACCACGAATCTGGTCCATAATTTTATAAAAACAATCCAATTCTAACATAATAACAGAATAAGCAATAATAATTAATAACCAGAGTCACTAACAACAATGAGTGTTTAACAATGAAAGGGTTTCAATCCTTGTAAGGATCAATAAGGTAATTTCAAAGCTTGGATACTGGGTAATGAAAGAATTAGATAAGAAAGGAATCAATGTTTCAGGGTTTCAAGGATTTGGTCTTTCAAAGCATAAAATACAAATATTTGATTGTGTAAGCAATCTGGTTCAGTGTTTAATATTTAGTTTGTATGTATTTGAGGAGTAGGATCGTATATTTGAGGTTCGTGTTTGGGTATACAACAATCAATGGTCTAGAAAGAATCAGGTTACGGCTCAAGATCAATAACTGGATTCAAGGTTTAGGGTACAGTGCTTCAAAGCACTTGCAATATCAACAAGACTATCAAGTACTACAATATCTCGAAAAAGTTCAGAATACTTGCTTGGTATTAGCTTACTACACTGCACTCGCTTCCAATCACAATCGTCTTACTTCTCAACTACCTGTTTCCCTTTCCTACGCCTTGCCTCCTCTGCTGACATATCATAAACATCTATCAATAATCGACTCATAGAGTTCTATTTAACACATACTTCTATCTACCCTTCGTTTTACCCAAATCCGATTAACGGATTGAAAATTATGCAATAATCAAGTAAACACCGAATATATAGACTGATAGTCAATCAACAAGTCACATATAGCACATAATACATCACGTAATCAATGATATATTATTTATAAAGAAGTTTTAAGTCATAAATAGGCTTTCTGATATTTAAAATGATTTTTAAAATATTTTTCGGAATTAAAACGGGTCGTTGGATCAATTTCGGGTTAATAAACAGGGTTCGGTAGGCCAATTCTGGCTCCGAAACAATTTTATACTAATTATCGAGCTTTGGAAATAATTTAGAATAATATTTTAAAGCTCAAAACTATTTTTTGAAATTTTTAAATCATTTTTTAATAATTAAATCTAATTAAATAATTGATTAAAATCAATTAATAATTAATTAAATCAATTAATCAATTAATTTTTGAATTAATTGACCAATTAATTAATTAAAAATTAATTGAAATTAATTAACTAATTAATTTAGATTTATTTTTGAATTAAAAATAATTTTCGGAATTAAAATAATAATTTTCAGAATTTTCAGAAATTAAAAATGAATTTTTATAATAAAAATAAATAGAACATATGATTTTTAAATATTTTATAAACAGTAATCCTATTTTTGAAAACTATGCAGACTATAGGGACTAAACTTCACCATCTTCGAAAATATAGGGACTAAACTGCAATTTTGCAGTTTCAGTCGCCGAAAAATCGGGGGTGGCCGGAGAACTCACCTCCGGCATCCTCCCACCACCATCACCTCCAGAATTAAACTACACAACACCAGGAACCTATATCTGCAATCAAAATTCATCAATAACCTCAGACTTGGCCGGAATTTGATCAAGAAACTCGCCGGTTTCCGGCGGGTTCGACGTAAACTTCAAAACACAACTCCCTTCTCTACAGACCTCGTTGATTCATGAAACTTGTACGACTAGATTGCAAATTTCACAGAGAATACAATACACTATACCACAACATCAATCTATTTCAGAATAAAAACCCCCAAATTTCAATTAAGAACATTCATACGGGTTATAAACCCTAATTTTAAAATTCGAAAATCAAACTCAAATTTGAACATGTTATTGAACTCCAAATGAGACGTATAATATATCAAAATCATCAGGAAAACAAGCTCTACAATATGCAATCATCAAATCATACAAACAATCATCCGAACAAAAAATCATATTTTTAATAAATTTAATTCGAAAATAAATAAATTTCCAGAAAATAAACCTTTGATTCTGCAGTGAAATAAAGCTCAGAATCTGATAGAACAGTTCAAATCCTTCGTTTTGGTTACTCAAGCTTTGAAAATAGAGATCGGTAACGCCTTCATTTTGCTGTTTGATTCTTAGAACAGTTTATGTAATTAGGGTTTTTCTCTGAAAATTATAGAATTAACTATCTGCAAATGATTTTGATATGAAATAAAATACGGAAAAAGGCTATTTATATTTACGGAATATTAGTATCCCGTTGGATCATTCCGGATATAAAACGGTACGTTTATTTGTAAAAACTGATCCAAACGGTATCGGTTTTCGGGATAATTATCCAATATCAGTACAATTTGTACTGCGGTCTTGGTCTCAGCGCCTGGTTACACGTATTACGAAGTGATAATTATGATAGTTTAATAAAAAGCTCCCGTTTATTGAAAATACGGGTTTTATTGATTTACCGAAACGAATATTGTATCGAAAATGTTGCGCAGGGACCCGCGCAGGACAATTCGTACGCCGGATCGAAAAAGTCGAAACATGGAATATGCTCGGAATATTACAATTAGGTTAGGAAGGAGTTCTCGGAAGAGTTTCGGGTTCGAAAAACGTAAGAACGGTTGACGTCGGTTGGTTCCCGTTTTTATAAAATAAATTTTAAATACTCGGAAAAAGATTTTATAAATTTCATATGATCCTTATAAATCCATAAATAAACATAAAAATAATTAGGAAGATATGATAATTATCTATGTTTTATTTTGGACATATAAAAATTAAAATACTCAATTAATATTATTTTTGAATATCCAAGTACAGATAACATTTAACAATTAACTCACAGAATAGATACTGAACTCACATAATAATTATTTAATAGCAAAATAATTACACGATATATCCCGGATATTACAACTTGTGTGAAGCCTATCTTATTTAATCACTTACTTTCCCATTCACTATGCTTAGTTCTATTTAATGTAAATTAGAAACTCCTTTCTAATTTCATTCACTCTGGCCTGAGATTCTTAAACTAACATAAGTGGATCAGCATTGAACATTCTCTTCCTTCACTGGAAGGGGTAGATCATTTATTGATCATACACTATCTTCGTGTACAAATTTCTATACCCAGTAGAGCCCTTATAATTGTCTCTAGAGACTAAGAACTAAACCAAAGCATAGTTCAGTGTACACAAGATGACTATGCTGACCTCAAGTCTAAGGATACTTGTACAACTATCACTATATGAACAACTGCTGACACGTGAGTGAACATCATCAGTTGTTCAGCTGTGTGAGTCATGTTCAGTGAATTTATTCTATAATAAGCACCTACATACTAGCTATAGTATCACCACACAAATGTCTATGAGAACAGACATCCTTCATAATGAAGCAAGCATAGTATGTACCGATCTTTGCGGATTACTAATTACCAGTTAGTAATCCTACGAACAGGGACTATTTAAGTTTAGAGTTATCATCTTTTAGGTCTCATGTCACACCCCCAACTTAACAAACAAAATTTATAACTATTACAATATTTAAAAGAATGTAAATATAACCGAATCCAAGATCTTACAGTTTAGGGTTTGGAACAGCCCAACACTACCATCTATTACAACTGATTTTAATATCGAGTCCTCACACAAAACTATCTCCTATTCTACCTGAGCTCGGACATACGCATCGGCGTCACAGGTCTTACGTGCTGTCTGCTTGAATCTAACCATAGCTGCTAGCTGTAATACTAGGGTTAAAGCAAGGAGTGAGCCAAATGCTCAATAAGTGCTAAACAATACGGTACAAAACATAAATCGAGATATTAAAGAATGACATTACGAAGATATAACTAATAATAACAAGAGATGAAATTTAGGGTGATGGCATCATTTGCTTGAGTCAAAAAATTTTCAAAATCATAACTTAATAAAAATCATTTTATGACGCTACGAATTACAGCCGGTGATCAGCCGCGAAGTAATCCCGAACCTCGCTGGGTTCTAAAACATTAATGGGATCCGTAGGCAACTTTTAAGCCTACAATATAAGTGTGGAAAGGACTCGCGTCTCAGTCCAGATCCACTATTCAAAGAAAACATTTATCCCCCTTTGGGACTGAAAATCCACATTATAATCATTTCAAAAACTGATGCCGATTTATAATAAAATCTCTTAAGTAGTAAACATTTTTATCAAGGGATTATAGATCAACTTTGAAACACTGGAAATATGTCACCAAATTTCAGGGCCATGATCCACTAGACTTTACTTTCTTAGGGTAATTGAAAGGTTTCCATATACAAGAACTTTGACAAGGAGATTTAGCAAGGCTATTGGATAATATGAAAGAGTAATGCCAAACTAGGCTTAAAGCAATGGTTTTCGACAAGGTACAAGTACTAGAATATCAAGAAGATAAGCTTCATGAATACTAGGGGTGTTAAGGTATGAAGAAAATGATCTTTAGCTCAAGGTATATCAGGATTGTCGAACTTTAGGGTAAGAAAAGGGTTATCAATCAATTAAGAACAACTTTAAAGAATATCTGGCTTTTAGGTATCAAGGTAAAGTTTCTATTGGGGTTCAAGCATCAGGGTGAGATGTCAATATTTAAGGAATCAATAGCATGATAATCAAGAGGATCAATCAAGTATTATATCAAATCTTTATTTTATCATGGCATACCAATAACTTTGATATACTAGTGTAGTATGACTTTTGATCTACTTGCAATAAGTACTTGAGGGTTCATGGCATTTCTATATAATACGAAGATAGATTTGAGAATCACTTGGTTCAAGTATAACAAGATAACTCAGGATACTCGCATCATATATATATAGGAACTAGTTATCACACATTTGCAGTGTAAACGAAAAAGCAGGTTTAATCACTTACACAATATAAGTTTACAAGGGAAGGACACTTGCCTTGAGAAAGGCTGGACTGGTTTGGCAGGTAGGAGCAACTGGAAGCTTTACTCAACCTTTATGGCAAGTTTACCCTCGTCTCGAGATCCTACATAAATAATAATAACCTCATTATAATATATATTCTCACCAACTCAACCTATTTACAACCCGAAATTAAACACAAATGGCACTTAGGCCTACATGCACGCAATTTCTAATCACCTTATAAATACAATGGTACACATAGCCACATATACTCACATATCATATTTTTAATATCACATAATATCACACACACCATAATGCAACACTAGGCTTGGATGATCTCGATCCCCAACTAAGTCACTTGATCGCTAAATTAGACAAAGTCTCCAAATTTTGGCCTCCTAACTCGATGTGCCTTTACTAAATTATCCAAAACCTATTGACCCTCACTTGGGCCTTTTACTCTACTGGATTTATACTATCTTGCAACCATAGTGGTCAACCTAGGTCTCACTCATAAGTGCTCTAAAACTATTGATAAGTGAAAGTGCTCACTAAGGAAAATTTCGGAATGACATCTATGGTTTCTTGAGTGCATTAGACATTCTTAAACTACAAGTTTACCTCTAAAACTTCTACAATAGACTCTTCTGACCATAAGGCATCTCCCAAACTCGATGTGGCTCAAGGGCCTAGCTTGGGCCTAAGCTTAAAGTCCAATGGTTCCCATGTTTTTCTGGGCAGAAAACGCCCTGACTTGAACTAAGTTGTGACACATGGTTCTAACTCAAATCTTATGAACTATGGCTGTAAAAAATCCTCTGACACTCCCTCTAACTAAGGCCCAACAGGGCCTAATGAGGGCCTACCCATGACATGGTCAAAACTTCCTATTTCTAAGTTGCAACAAAACTGTCCCCTGCTGGACAGATTTTGTGATTCCACTCGTGCACCTAACCAAACGACTTATAAACCTCCAATAAACACCTAAAATCTTTTATATACTCCTAGTGCTAGCTTCTGGTGGCTTGGGCCTCAAGGTGCACAATAAATTCTCATTCAAAACTTCCCCATAAACTAGTGAATCAAATCTGGAAAAATGCAAATACTAACTAATCCCTTTTCACCTTAACTCCCACTTAATAACCAAGCATCCAACCCTTACCAAAGCAAACCTAGTGCCTTAATTTCCTAAAATAGTGCCCCAACAGGAGGGGAGATCATCCATGCCCAAGAACAACAATATGCAACTAAAAATATAACATGCAACTCATGGAAAACACTTAACAAGATTTTGGCTAAAGCATAAAGTATAAATTCTTGCAAATTTGACCTATACCTATTACTCAACCTTAATAATCATGAAATATATCTTCTCTTATCTATTAATAAGAAATATATCATGGAAACAATCTATCTCAAGCACAAAATTTCGAATTTATAGATTTTTAAACATAAAAATATGATTTCGAAAAGAGTAGCATGCAAAACATGGTTGATCAACATTTTAACATCTTAAAACTAGGATGCATGACTAAACATGATTATATAATGAAATTTCAGTAGCATGCAAAGGATTTTAAATCATGGTTTCTCCATAAAACACTTAGTTAACACATATATAAAATATATCTCATAGAGAGCTCTTGAATTCACAAGAATCAAGAGTTTCTCTTTGGAGATCACACAAGAACTACACATGCAACCATGAAACTTCAACTCCCAAGTCACAAAACTCTTGGAAAGTATATGAAATGAATGTAGGTAGAAGATTTACACTAGGGAAAATGAGAAATGAAATGAAAAATGGAAGGGCGTGGGGGAATGGGGGTTCGGCCGAGAGCAACAAGGGAAGGAGGGGAGGAGAGAAAAATGAGGTGTGTTGGAGTGTGGAGTGAATGAAAATGACTTCTCCCACTTGGTTTTTGGTTTTATGCTTTTGGGTTGACAAAATAATGAGTGGAAGTGAGAATGTACAAAAATGACCTCTAGCTAAAGTTAGGCCATTTTGCATGCAAGGTTAGTGTGGTAATTTGGTAATCAACCAATGAGTTAGTGGGGTTGGAAAGGTCTTCTTTGCCCTTTGAGACAATAGAAGGGTGATTTGCATGTAAGGGCTTCTATGTAATTTGCTAATTATAACAAATAAAATTTGTAAAGATTTATTTTTATAAAATAAAATACAAGTTCAAAAATTATATTATTTATACCATAAAATAACTTGGATTTTTAGAAATTTTATAAAATCACTTTTGAAATTTGAGAACGAAATAACTTTTAAAAGAAAATTTCTCCAAGGTTTAGAATATTCCTTATAAATTAAAAATAAGGGAAATAAATAAACTTTTGCTTTGAAAAATCATATTCCACATAAAGCAATTTATAATGCAGAACTTTTCATTCATACAACGTACAATCATTGAGTATATTTGCATTCGGCTCTAATATTATACAAAGTCCACAAATAATATTACACAAAATGCCGGTCGTAACATCCTCTCCCCCTTAAGGGATTCTGTATACAGAATCTAAGAGAACAGATGAGGATACCGGGAATGCATATCAGACTCTAACTCCCAAGTTGATTCTTCAACCTTGGGGTTCCTCCAAAGTACTTTCACTAACTTTACCGACTTATTCATAAGACTCTTTACTTGTCAGTCAAGTAATTTGACAGGTTGCTCCATAAATGACAAGTCTGCCTGAATTTCTACAGGTTTATATTCTATCACATGGTTGGCATCGGGATTGTACTTCTTAAGCAATGGCACATGGAACATATTATGCACATACTGATACTGAGGTGGTAAGGCTAACTCGTAGGCCACCTTCCCCACTTGACTCAAAATTTCAAAAGGACCTATATATCTAGGTGCTAACTTCCCTTTCTTGCCAAATCTAGACAACCCTTTTCCTTGGTGACACCTTCAGTAAAACGGCTTCGCCTACTTGGAATCTAACATCCTTACGCGCTGGATCTGCATATTTTCTCTGTCTATCTTGAGCAACAAGCAACCTTTTCTGAATTAACTTGACTGTCTCATGCAACTGTTGTACCAATTCCGAGCCTAGAATCCTTCCTTCTCCTACTTCATCCCAACTTGTCGGTGATCTACATTTCCGTCCATACAAAGCTTCGTATGGTAGCATGCCAATACTGGATTGATAGCTGTTGTTGTAAGAGAATTCTACTAATGGCAAGTGGTCGTCCCAACTTCCTGCAAAATCAATTGCACAACTGCGAAACATGTCTTCGATTGTATGAATTGTCCTTTCGCTCTGACCATCGGTCTGCGGGTGGTACGCCGTACTCATGTTCAACTTCGTGCCAAGGCTTTCTTGAAATTGCTTCCAAAATCTCGAGTTAAATCGGGGATCTCTGTCTGAAACTATTGATACGGGTAATCCATACCTTAGTACGATTTCACTCACGTACAGATGAACCAATTTGTCCAATGACGACTTCTCATTAATTGGAAGGAAATGCGCCGACTTCGTAAGGCGATCAACTATAACCTATATAGCGTCATGTCCGGATTTCGTTCGCGGTAGTCCCACTATAAAATCCATAGCAATATTTTCCCATTTCCATTCTGGAATCTTTAGGGGTTGAATTAATCCGCTTGGTCGTTGATGTTCTGCCTTCACTTTCTGACAAGTATAACACTTTGCAACCCATTCTGCCACGTCTCGCTTCATATTTTGCCACCAAATTTTTTGCTTTAAGTCCCGATACATCTTGGTGCTCCCCGGGTGGATTGAAAATCTTGAATTGTGGGCTTCTTGTAGGATCTCATTCTTCAATTCTGGTACATGAGGAATCCAAATTCTTGAGGAAAACCTTAGTATACCTTGCTCATCCCTTTGAGTGCCAATCTCTTCTCCAGTTAGCTGATTCTTCTCTTTCTCCATTACTTCTTCCTGACATTTCCTTATCCTTTCCACTAGTGTTGGCTGAAAAGTCATTGCACGACAAACTTCTTCAACTATTCCGCAATCACAAATTTCTAATCCAAATTTCTTAATCTCTTCAGACAGTTCCTTTGGTGTTGCCATCATATTCAACCTCTCCTTCCTACTTAAAGCATCGGCTACAACATTCGCCTATCCAGGATGATAATTTATCGAACAATCGTAGTCCTTGATCAATTCCAACCATCTCCTTTTCCTCATATTGAGCTCCTTCTGAGTGAAAATGTACTTTAAACTCTTGTGATCCGTATAGATTTCACACTTTTCTCCGTAGAGGTAATGACTCCAAATCTTAAGTGCGAACACTATGGCGGCTAGTTCCAAATCATGCGTCGGGTACTTTAATTCATGCGGTTTTAACTGTCTTGACGCATACGCGATCACCTTATTGTGTTGCATTAGCACACAGCCCAATCCTTTATGTGAAGCGTTGCTAAAATCACAAAGTTTCCTTGGTCATCTGGTAGTACTAACACCGGAGCTGTTACCAATCTCTGTTTCAACTCTTGAAAGCTATCCTCACATTCTGCACTCCATTCGAACTTCTGATTTTTCCTGGTTAACTTAGTCAATGGCGTGGCGATTTTCGATAAATCCTTGACAAACCTTCTATAATACCCTGCCAATCCTAGAAAACTTCGCACTTTTGTAGGTGTCTTTGGCCTCTCCCAACTCATAATTGCCTCAATCTTTGCTGGATCTACTTTAACTCCTTCATCTCCAGTGACGTGTCCCAAGAATTGAACTTCCTTTACCCAAAACTCACATTTAGAAAACTTGGCATACAACTTCTCTTGTTGGAGTATCTCCAATGCTATTCATAGATGCTGCTTGTGTTCTTCTTCCGACTTTGAATAAATAAGGATATCATCAATGAATACCACTACGAACTTGTCCAAATACTTTTTAAATACCCGATTCATCAGATCCATAAATATGGCTGGGGCATTAGTCAATCCAAAAGGCATTACTAAGAATTCATAATGTCCGTATCTGGTACTGAATACTGTCTTGGGAATATCTTCTTCTTTGATCTTTAATTGATGGTATCCTGATCTCAAGTCAATCTTTGAAAAGCACTTTACTCCCTTCAGCTGGTCAAATAGGTCATCTATTCTTGGTAGCGGGTAGCGGTTCTTAATCGTCACCTTATTTAACCCCCGATAATCTATACATAGCCGCATACTTCCATCTTTCTTCTTTACAAACAGAACAGGTGCTCCCCATGGTGACGTACTTGGTCGTATCACTCCCTTATCCAACAATTCTTGTAGCTTGCTCACCAACTCTTTCATTTCTGCTGGTGCCATCCTATATAGAGCCTTTGAAACTGGTTCTGTGCCCGGAGCAAGGTTGATCTCGAACTCGATTTGTCGATCTGGCGGTAAGCCCGATAGTTCATCTGGAAACACATCTGGGAACTTGTTAACTACGGGGATATCTTCTATGCTGGGGTTGCCCTTTTCTGAATCCATTACATAAGCTAGGAACGACTCACAACCTTTTCTAAGTAGCTTCTTAGCCTGAACGATTGTAAGAAACAGTTGCTCTTACCTCTGTCCCTTAAATACTACCTTCTCTCCACTCTTCGTCTTTAAATGCACTTTCTTGATCTTACAATTAATCTGGGCGTTATTCTTCCCTAACAAATCCATACCTAAAATTATATCGAACTCTCCCATCTTGAAGAGTATCAAGTCGGCTGAAAACTTGTTCCCCGAAATATCAATCTCACACTTTGGACATAATGGATTCACAGGAATCTTCTTTTGGTTCGCAATTACAACATTTACTACCTCGCTCATAATCATTTTATCACATTGAAGTTTATCAACAAAAGTTTCTGATATAAAAGATCCCGTTGCTCCCGAATCAATCAATACTTTAGCTTTGACATTATTTAGTAAAAGTGTACCTGCTATCACCTCAGAGTTCTGAACAGCGTCCTTCATTTTCAAATCGAATGTCCTTGTTGTTGCTTGCGGAGTTGTTGTAGGTGGTGGAGGTAATGCCAATACCTCGGCTGGCATGCTTGCACTGGTACTTGCCACATTCATTAGAGCTTTGAGTGGTCCGGTTGTCTTACACTCCCTAGCTATGTGTCCAGTCTTTCCACACTTATAACATGTAACTCCTGGCTTCGGCATCTTACACTCGTTTTCCAAATGTCCCTTCTGGTTGCACCTATAGCATGTCATGCTCAGCTTATTACACACTTCAGGGTACCTTCTTCCACAATGCTTGCATTCCGGTCTCTAGAATCTGTTTTCTCCAACTTGCCATTGACTTGTCTGGTTGTTCCCTTTCGATTCTTGTCTTTTGCCCAAATTCCCCTTATTTTGAAAATTTCCGCCATTATGGAATCCAAACCTCTTTACATTCCGATCTTGTGAATTTCCCACTTCAGACTTTTCTCCATAAAATGGAACCTTTCTCTTCTTGTTATCCCTTTCCTTTCTTGACTGCATCCCATTATTCTCAATCAGAGCAGCTTTCTGTACTACTCCCGCATAAATATCAAGCTCAAACATAGCCACTCTATCTCTGATCCAAGGCTATAATCCTTGTTGAAATCTCTTGCTTTTTCCTCCTCACTGCTGGTATACTTTGTCACAAACCTTGACAACTCTGTGAATTTCTTCTCATACTCCAGTGCAGTCATGTTCCCTTGCTTCAATTCAAGAAATTTAAGCTCCAGCTGATTCTGCATGTACTTAGGGTAATACTTTTCCAGAAATAACTTCTTAAATCTTTCCCAAGAAACTTGCTGAGTTGCTTCCATAACTTTTACTGATTCCCACCAATAGATGACTTCGCCCTTCAATAAGTAAGTAGCATATGGTGTCTTCTGATCGTCTCCTAACTGTACCAACTCAAAAGCCCTTTCCATTTCCTTAATCCATGTGTTAGCTATTATTGGATCAGTGGTATCATGAAATGCAGGTGGATTCACATTCTGAAAAGCCTTGAAAGTGACAACTTGTCGAGGTGGTACTGGTGGTTCAGGTGGTTGGTGTGGTTCACGGTTATCTTGGTTTTCAAATTGTTGTTGAAGAGTTATTTGTTGTTGAGCTATAGCGTTGGTTTGCTGTTGCAAGGTTTCCAGTAATCGAAGAATATTTGGGTCCGTGGTGGATGTGATTGTTGGGTTCTTCTTTTTGGGTGGCATGATCCTGAAATAAGAGTTATATCAAAACAGGTATGAATAATGAAATAATTCGGGAGTATCACATGGCATTCTTATTTACATATGAGGTCAAGTTTCAAATTAAACAGATATGGTGATGCATATAAAGGCGTAAGATAACAGTTGATAGCAAATGGAACGATAGTGCATAATATTGGAAATCTAAAGGTCTCATTACATCAAGATCAGGATAAAGTCTGATTCTAGGAATAACATGCTTTTTTAAAGGAAACAACTGGGAATTCTACGAAGTCTGATAATACTACAACATGGAAGGTAGATAATGGAAAGAACTAAGGCTCCACTTCATCGGAACGGGGCTTGGTAATCTTCTCCTCTCGAAGCGTCTTCACAATGCTCTGGAGCTCATCCGCCACCATCTGGATGATATACTGACTAGTACGGTCTCGGTGTGATGGCATTTTCTCAAGCTTAGTGTTGACGTACTAAACCAAGGTCTCAAGTCTCGCAGTCATCTGCTCCTTAGGCTGCCCTTCATAGTTTCGGCTATCCGGATACACGTTCTTCAGTCGGTCTATTAGTCGGTCGTACTTGCCCTGAAGCATGTCAAACTCGCGCCTCAACTCAGCATACACGGAGAAAGCAATAGTGTTGTCCGACCCAGAGGATGATGAGGAGTGCGCCCTTTGTTGACAATCCAATAAGAGGAGTTATTAATAATAAATTTACTTAACCTACTCTCTCGCATATTATCTATAACCTATACATATATCCTATAACCTATTTGGGCTGTCCAGGGACTCTAAACCGTAGCTCTGATACCAAAACCTGTCACACCCCCAACTTAACAAACAAAATATATAACTATTACAATATTTAAAAGAAAGTAAATATAACCGAATATAAGATCTTACAGTTTAGGGTTTGGAACAGCCCAACACTACCATCTATTACAACTGATTTTAATATCGAGTCCTCACACAAAACTATCTCTTATTCTACCTGAGCTCGGACATACGCATCGGCGTCACAGGTCTTACGTGCTGTCTGCTTGAATCTAACCATAGCTACTAGCTGTAATACTAGGGTTAAAGCAAGGAGTGAGCCAAATGCTCAACAAGTGCTAAATAATACGGTACAAAACATAAATCGAGATATTAAAGAATGACATTGCGAAGATATAACTAATAATAACAAGAGATGAAATTTAAGGTGATGGCATCATTAGCTTGAGTCAAAACATTTTCAAAATCATAACTTAATAAAAATCATTTTATGACGCTACGGATTACAGCCGGTGATCAGCCGCGAAGTAATCCCGAACCTCGCTGGGTTCTAAAACATTAATGGGATCCATAGGCAACTTTTAAGCCTACAATATAAGTGTGGAAAGGACTCGCGTCTCAGTCCAGATCCACTATTCAAAGAAAATATTTATCCCCCTTTGGGACTGAAAATCCACATTTTAATCATTTCAAAAACTGATGCCGATTTATAATAAAATCTCTTAAGTAGTAAACATTTTTATCAAGGGATTATAGATCAACTTTGAAACACTGGAAATATGTCACCAAATTTCAGGGCCATGATCCACTAGACTTTACTTTATTAGGGTAATTGAAAGGTTTCCATTTACAAGAACTTTGACAAGGAGATTTAGCAAGGCTATTGGATAATATGAAAGAGTAATGCCAAACTAGGCTTAAAGCAATGGTTTTCGACAAGGTACAAGTACTAGAATATCAAGAAGATAAGCTTCATGAATACTAGGGGTGTTAAGGTATGAAGAAAATGATCTTTAGCTCAAGGTATATCAGGATTGTCGAACTTTAGGGTAAGAAAAGGGTTATCAATCAATTAAGAACAACTTTAAAGAATATCTGGCTTTTAGGTATCAAGGTAAAGTTTCTATTGGGGTTCAAACATCAGGGTGAGATGTCAATATTTTAGGAATCAATAGCATGATAATCAAGAGGATCAATCAAGTATTATATCAAATCTTTATTTTATCATGGCATTCCAATTACTTTGATATACTAGTGTGGTATGACTTTTGATCTACTTGCAATAAGTATTTGAGGGTTCATGGCATTTCTATATAATACGAAGATATATTTGAGAATCACTTGGTTCAAGTATAACAAGATAACTCAGGATACTCGCATCATATATATATAGGAACTAGTTATCACACATTTGCAGTGTAAACGAAAAAGCAGGTTTAATCACTTGCACAATATAAGTTTACAAGGGAAGGACACTTGCCTTGAGAAAGGCTGGACTGGTCTGGCAGGTACGAGCAACTGGAAGCTTATGAACTATGGCTGGAACAACTCCTCTGACACTCCCTCTAACTAAGTCCCAATAGGACCTAATGAGGGCCTACCCATGACATGGTCAAAACTTCCTATTTCTAAGTTGCAACAAAACTGTCCCGTGCTGGACAGCTTTTGTGATTCCACTCGTGCACCTAACCAAACGACTTATAAACCTCCAACAAACACCTAAAACCTTTTATATACTCCTAGTTCTAGCTTCTGGTGGCTTGGGCCTCAAAGTTCACAACAAATGCTCATTCAAAACTTCCCCATAAACTAGTGAATCAAATATGCAAAAATGCAAATACTAACTAATCCCTTTCCACCTTAACTCCCACTTAATAACCAAGCATCCAACCCTTACCAAAGCAAACCTAGTGCCTTAATGTCCTAAAATAGTGCCCCAACAGTAGAGGAGATCATCCATTCCCAAGAAAAACAACATGCAACTAAAAATATAACATGCAACTCATGGAAAACACTTAACAAGATTTCGGCTAAAGCATAAAGTTTAAATTCTTGAAAATTTGACTTATACTTATTAATCAACCTTAATAATCATGAAATATATCTTCTCTTATCTATTAATAAGAAATATATCATGGAAATAATCTATCTCAAGCACAAAATTTCGAATTTATAAATTTTTAAACATAAAAACATGATTTCGAAAAGAGTAGCATCCAAAACATGGTTGATCAACATTTTAACATCTTAAAACTAGCATGCATGACTAAACATGATTATATAATGAAATTTCAGTAGCATGTAAAGGATTTTAAAGCATGGTTTCTCCATAAAACACTTAGTTAACACATATATAAAATATATCTCATAGAGAGCTCTTGAATTCACAAGAATCAAGAGTTTCTCTTTGGAGATCACACAAGAACTACACATGCAACCATGAAACTTCAACTCCCAAGTCACAAAACTCTTGGGAAGTATATGAAATGAATGTAGGTAGAAGATTTACACTAGGAAAGATGAGAAATGGAATGAAAAATGGAAGGGGGTGGGGGAAATGGGGGTTCGGCCGAGAGCAACAAGGGAGGGAGGGGAGGAGAGAAAAATGAGGTGTGTTGGAGTGTAGAGTGAGTGAAAATGACTTCTCCCACTTGGTTTTTTGTTTTATGCTTTTGGGTTGACAAAATAATGAGCGGAAGTGAGAATGTACAAAAATGACCTCTAGCTAAAGTTAGGCCATTTTGCATGCAAGGTTAGTGTGGTAATTTGGTAATCAACAAATGAGTTAGTGGGGTTGGAAAGATCTTCTTTGCCCTTTGAGAGAATAGAAGGGTGATTTGCATGCAAGGGCTTCTATGTAATTTGCTAATTATAACAAATAAAATTTGTAAAGATTTATTTTTATAAAATAAAATACAAGTTCAAAAATTATAAAATTTATACCATAAAATAACTTGAATTTTTAGAAATTTTATAAAATCACTTTTGAAATTTGAGAACGAAATAACTTTTAAAAGAAAATTTCTCCAAGGTTTAGAATATTCCTTATAAATCAAAAATAAGGGAAATAAATAAACTTTTGCTTTGAAAAATCATATTCCACATAAAGCAATTTATAATGCAGAACTTTTCATTCACACAACGTACAATCATTGAGTATATTTGCATTCGGCTCTAATATTATACAAAGTCCACAAATAATATTACACAAAATGCCGGTCGTAACATCTCATTATTATGATCTCATCACAATCCATAAAAAGCTTTACTCTAAACTGTGGTATATCTTATTTAAACATTAAAATAGATAGAGCCCGCAATAAAAAACAAAACAAGTCTTTTATTAATATCAATGAAATCAAAACAGATTACATAAAAGTTATTCCTAAATCATCATACATGATTGGACTTAGGACATATCTCTTTCAATCTCCCATTTGTACTAAAGCCAATCACTCGGGTATCTAATACCCATCTTGTTTTATGACGATCAAAGTGACTTTGAAAAAGTGGCTTTATGGGTGGGTCTGCTACGTTGTTATATGTGCAACTCTCTTGACGTCTCCTCTTTCAATACAATACAAGAAATGTTACCGCGCTCCCACTAACCCTTTTGTAGACACATGGTTCATCTATGTTTTTGATAAAACCAAACTCTTTGATTGTCTCATCAAAACGGATGTTCCATCTATGAGAAGCTTGCCTTACACCATATATGGTTCGCAGCAGCTTACACACTAGGTGTTCATTTCCCTTAGAAAGAAAACCCCCTGGCTGTGTCATATACATTTCCTCCTCAAGTTCCCCATTGAGGAAGGCCATTTTCACGTCCATTTGCCAGATCTCATAGTCGTAGTAAGCAGCAATCGCAAGAAAAATCCGAATTGATTTTAACAGGGCTACAGGCGAAAAAGTTTCATCAAAGTCAATCCCTTGCCTTTGTTTGAATCCTTTTGCCATGAGCCTGGCCTTATAGGTCTCCACATGGCCATCTGCTCCAATCTTTATTTTGTATACCCACTTGCACCCAATAGGCTTAACACCTTCAGGCGCCTCAACCAGAGTTCATCCTTGGTTGGTATACATAGTTTCCATTTCGGATTTCATGGCACTATGCCATTTCTCTGAGTCTACACTACTCATAGCCTCATTATAGGTCACAGGGTCGTCATCATCAATGATTGACAACTCATTGTCATTCTCAATGACAAGGCCATAATACCTCTCAGGTTGGCGAGACACTCTCCCTGTCCTACGAATGGGCTGTTCTACAGAAGGTTGTTCAGTCTGAACAGGTGTTTCCACTTGATCTATAGTAGTTTGTGCTTCTTGAACTTCATCAAGTTCAATTTTGTTCCCACTGTTTCCTTCAAGGATAAACTCCTTTTCCAAGAAGGTAGCATGTTTGGAGACAAACACCCGATGATCGGTGTAAAAGTAATACCCCAAAATCTTTTTAGGATATCCCACAAAATTACATTTTACGAATCGAGATTCCAGCTTATCTGGGTCAACTTTCTTGACATAAGATGGACATCCCCAAATCTTAACGTGTTTAAGACTCGGTTTCCTTTCTTTCCATATCTCATATGGTGTTTGAGAAACAGATTTGGAAGGCACCTTATTCAGTAAATATGCTACAGTTTCCAATGCATAACCCCATAGGAATACTAGAAGATTCGCATAGCTCATCATGGACCGAACCATGTCTAACAAAGTTCGGTTTCTCCTTTCAGATACCCCATTTAACTATGGAGTATATGGAGGAGTCCACTGGGAGACTATACCATTTTCTTTGAGATAATCTAGAAACTCTCCATTCAAGTATTCACCACCTCGATCTGATCAAAGAGTTATAATACTGTGTTTGGTTTGTTTCTCCACTTCATGTTTATATTCTTTGAACTTTTCAAAGGCTTCAGACTTGTGTTTCATCAAATACACATATCTGAATCTATATCTATCATCTATGAAAGTAATGAAGTACGAAAATCAACCCATAACTTACGTAGACATTGGTCCACATATATCTGTGTGTACCAATCCTAGCAAATCTGCAGCCCTCTCTCCATGTCCACTAAATGGAGATTTGGTCATTTTACCCAATAGACAAGACTCGCATGTAGGATATGATTCAAAATCAAAGGGGTCAAGTAACCCTTCCTTATGCAATGTCCGCAGTCTATTTTCACTAATATGACCTAGCTTACACTGCCATAAATAGGTCAGATTTTCATCATCTCGTTTTCTTTTATTAGTTTGTTCAATCTGAAGTAAATCATGCTCTACGTCACATACATACAGACCATTATTTAAAATGCCACGTCCAAAAAGAACATTATCTCTAAGGATAGAACATTCATTATTCTTAATGATAAATGAAAAACCATCCACATCCAACATAGGAATAGAAACAATATTCCTCACAATAGAGGGAACGTAATAACAATTATTCAAAATAATAGTCTTTCCCGTAGGCATATGTAAACTAAATGATCCTACAGATATGGACGCAACCCTTGCTTCATTACCCATACGTAGAATCACCTCATCTTTTTCAAGAGTCCTACTTCCCTTTAGTCCTTGCATCGAATTGCAAATATGAGAACCACAGGCGGTATCTAATACCCAAGTAGAAATTTGACCTAGTGACATATTAACTTCGATCATGAACATGCCTGAATCAGAATCGGTAGTCTTACTACCCTTCTTCTTCTTCAATTCTGCAAGTTAAACCTTGTAGTTCCTCTTCCAGTGCCCCAACTTGTTACAGTGAAAACAAACAGCTAAATTAGGACCAGTCAACTTGTGAGCATCTAGTATGCTCCGGAGTGATAGTGCAGAAGACCTAACGAATATAGTAAATCTGTAAATTATAAACACATAACAACACTTAGCAAATATTCAATTTCATTTCAAAACACTATATGAATCGGGTCTTTATTCATAAGTGTCTCCCACTAGTTTATCTAATTTTTTCAACCCCCTAAGTGAAAATTAAGCATTCATAATGCTAGTGGGAATAGGGATCCTACATTCCATCACACAACCTCGGCTGTGGCATGAAACGTCATGTGATGTTCAATAGGCAGACAACTCTTGTCAATTACATCTTATGTTATTCCCTAATATAAGTTTAGCCTCTTAAATAATTGAGTCACGGCTGTGGCACGACAAACTCAATATTCTAAGTCAAGTCTAACCCAACATTTCGTACAATTGAATCAGTCTCCAACGGCCCACGGCTGTAGCACGTACCGACCTTTAGATTCTAATTCAATGTACACATCTCTATGTAATAGACAAGTATTTCTTATTTTGAAATCAAAGCCCTTGGCTGTAGCACGAAATGACAATGATTTAAAAATAAGAACCACTTTTGTAACACCCCCAGATCCGGGGTCGGGAATCCGGGTCGTCACGGTCTTTCTTTCCACAATATCACTTCACTTAATTATAATAAATAACCTTATGCTATGACCCACACTAATACACACCACAACCTGTTATAGTCTCAGAGATGAAATTGAAATAAGTACAAGTCCTTGAATCCACAATTTAAAAGTTATTACAACCCAAAATGATTACTTGATAAATTTACAGTTAATTGCCATTATCTGCCACAAGTTATAATTATACAATATTTGGTTCCCAAAAGTAGAATGCCTGATCTACCAATAGATCTACCTCTGCAGCTATAGCAGCTACAATATCAACGGGAAGACGCGGGACGCTTCCCACACGCTTGCGCTGGGTCTGCTTGAGTCTGGCCATCTTTCCTAACTGTTGTTGTGTGATGAAGAAATGAAGCAAGAGTGAGCATTACAGCTCGCAAGATAATATATAGTGTAAACAATAATGCAAGTATCTAAATGGATAACTTACTAGAATCCTTTATCAAGCGTAAGGTAATTACTTACTGGATATAAGCTTAAAGGAAGATGAATTTACCAATTACTTCACTATAATTATACCATTTTTAGAAATCTACTTGAACTACTACTGTTCAAAGTATAATAAGTTTCTAAAGGTCATCCCATAGATGAAACCACAAGTTAAAACTTGAATAGATTCAATCTTTGAAATACTTTTAAAGGAAATGAAGTTACGAGATACTTCATTCAATGGAAACACCATTATAACTGTTTGACTTTGTCAAAGCTTCGGCAACCACCCATTCGTAGCCTTTCGATCGAAATGCTCTGGGTAGTGTTGCAGAATTGTCCAACTGGATGATGAACTCATTACGGGAGTTTGTCGCGCCAGGAAGACCACTTACGATGATCAGTCGCAGTAGTACAACCCCACCATTTTTCTACATGTAGAGGAGAACCTGTCGGATTTACTTGTCAACCGAACACTGGACTCCTAAGGAATGGACCGTCTTAGCGGAACTTCCAGGCCATTTGGGCCAATATAATTAGGCTGGGCCGGCGCCACTCGACCACTTACGCCACTCCTAGTTCAGATGAAATCCATGACTCTGAAACGTAAAGCTCGTCCCCACTTTCCCCAAGTAGAAACTTGTTGATACGGCTCCACCAAGAAGTCATATCTAGTTGGAAAGGAAAACTCACCAATATTTCCCAGGCGATGCATGTTAATGGATTAACTTGTTCCAAGAATTTTACTTCCCGAGTGTTGGGTAAGTAATCAAAAACTCTTTTATCAAAACAGCAACCTTGTTGCGAATATAAACTACACCACAGAGCCGGATCCCTCAGGTTTTGAGCGAATATTTAAATCCCCTTTAAAAGGAAGATCTTAAATATAAATATGAGTTTTGGGATCCGCCCTAACCTTTAAAAATCATTTTGAAGACTCGAAAACACTTTAAAGAGTGTTTGGAGTACTGCTGATTTAATGAAATAAATCAGTCCTAATATATTAGAAAATATCTGAATATTATTATTTAAATAATATTCCCATAAAGAATAATCTTTATAAAAATAATTGAAGTAGAAGTTTTAAAACTTATACTTGCAATGAATATTAAATAACCAAAGATATACTTATACGAAAGTACTATCTTTATTGGAATAATCAAAAGTGAGTTTGATTATCGACACATTATTCTTTAATAAAATTAAGAATAATAATTAGTAAATAATCGGAGTCATAAGTCCTCGAATGAATATTCAAAATAATATTCATTAATAAATTAAACGGAGTCATATGTCCTCGAATGAATATTCAAAATAATATTCAATAATAAAATAAACGGGATCATAAGCCCTCGAATGAATATTCAAAATAATATTCATTAATAAAATAAACGGAGTCATATGTCCTCGAATGAATATTCAAAATAATATTCAATAATAAAATAAACGGGATCATAAGCCCTCGAATGAATATTCAAAATAATATTCATTAATAAAATAAACGGAGTCATATGTCCTCGAATGAATATTCAAATTAATATTCATTAATAAAATAAAGTTATCGAATAAACCTTATTTGATTCATAGTTTTAAAAACTATTCATATATATATATATATAAATATATATATATTATACTCGGGAGCATCGACTCCCGGTTTTAGAAAAAATGTTCACCTTTGGGTCCCCTATACTAAGGGTATATGCAAATTACCGCTTATCTCTAGCATAGGTATTATCAACTGAATCAGCAGATATATGTATCAAGAATACGAAACAGGCATGCATATATATACCATATCACATGCTACAATATATTGCAAGAATTTTCTAAATAACCATTATGCGTCTATCACAAGATAATGCATGTACAAATGTATACATCACAACAACAGTATAACGGATAGAAAACTTGCCTGAGCGACTGGGGGTTACAAATGGCTTGGGACGAGTCTGGTAACCTAGAAACAAAAATAAGTTGGAATTAAACTAAAGTCACTTATAAATCTATACTTTAACCAATTTAGACTCTAACGTTCGTTTTGCGCTTACTGATTCTCTTAAGTCGCTCGAGTACCCTCGGCTCCACCATTTTAATAAATTAACCATTACGAGTTTTAAGGAAATTCTTTTGCACGTGTCTTAGCAACTGCCTAATACACTTTACATAAATGTTTAATACTCCAATTAGTCCTTTTAGGTCTTTAACCTATATTTCAAAGTAAGGCGAGGGGTAATGATTCGTTTACGAAACGTCATTACTTAAAACGGTCGTTTCTCCTAAACCGTACATCGGAATCAAACGAACTACATATCAAAACGAAGCTCGTAACATGAACTATCTAATAATGGCAATGGTAAAAACCTAGCAGTGACTTCACGGGTCCTAATTTTAAGAACAACAACAGCCTAAAGTAAATCGGACATTACGACGGCTATGTTTACGCGATTACCCAAATTTAAACCACTCCAAATCATCTCACAATCAACTCACAATCAACATCCCAACCAAACTCCATCCATACTTCATCATAACAGCCCCAACAACTCCACATTATCAATTTATACTATTCTTAAACATGAATTTAAACTACACTTAAGTTCATTAATCAACAATCCAAGAATTACCACTCCAAAAACTTCACAAAACCAACTAATCTCTACATTCACAACAAACAAGCCTCTCATGAATTATAACAACAAAACTAAACCTAATTACTCAAATAAAGTTAGGGTTTGGAGGGGTTATACCTTCCTTGGAGAGTGGAGAATCAAGTAATTAGCTTGGAATCACCCTTAAAGTCCTTATCCAAGCTTAATCTAAACAAAACTTCAAGAACAAAAATTTTAGTTCTTGAAAAACACTATTCACCATCTTCTTCCATAATTTTTAGGAAGAGATTGTGAATTATTTAGGAGCTCAAACTTGTAGGATAGTTATATCTATGCATAAGGAGTCTTGGATAATTACCTTGCTAATTAACAAAGCTTGGAACTAGGATTTTGATTTTTCTTTCTTTGGAAAAGAAGAAAAGCCGAGAGCTTTGATGAAGAAGATGAAATAATTTTGTGTTTTTGGTGAAAATGAAATGTTTTGGCTTGGTTGGTTGACAATTTGATTTGTTTTGTCTTATTACCTTTTTACCATGGTAACTTTTGTGTGGTTCTAATTCAACCAACAACACACTTTGCTTGGTCATGCTTATGTCACCATGTGATGTCACCCTCCCTCCTTTGTCCTCTTCTTATTGGTTTGATGACATCATCCCCACTAACCTCTTTGATTAGCTTTTAATTATTTGGCTAATGACCGCTGATCTGTTATACGGTTCGCTTAACTTTCGTTTTCGTTTATCGTTTGAGGGATCATACCCGGGATCTTATTACTTAGGTTCCCTTAACCTTTCTCAATACATTATATTCCTTTTATGATCCTCTCTTAAAATCCTTGAATTTAAATCCTTTTTATCCTGTTACCTTATACTCAATTCTTTCGATATCTGGTGGATTTTCGGGAAAAATCAGAAGGTTCAAATTTGGATTCTGACGATCTTTACATACACTTATATATCATAAAGAGTACTATTACGATCTCAGAATAACAATAAAAGAAACCCTACATAGTGTGGCATGAAAAGTTTTCTTATTCAGCAATATCAGCAAAAATACTATTCATAAGGGTTACAAAAAAGTTCAAAATTTTGGGGTTATTACAACTTTTTACCATGTTGGAAGGCTATGACCGACACAAGCCTGTTGTGTCATTGGCCAATTACTACTTGATTATATTTAATTTTAGAGGGATTATATTACGTTACAATCATAATCATATTATAAAGAGATTCTTCCTTTTAAATTAAATATTTCAAATCAATAATCGATAATCAGATGATTCCCAGATCGGGTGGAGCATTGTCAAGAGGCGTCACTTAATACCCCTTTCTTACTGATAGAAATTTGTTGTTGACAGAATCATCCTTTCTCTCAATATTGAAAATTCATATTCAATTACGTGTTTCATAAACACAAGAATCTCATGATCGTATTCATAATATTTATTGTTAAGGCAAGATACGATTCATATTCTAAATTTTCTAGAGCACGTCTTATATTGATTTAAGTTGACCTAAATCTATCATCGCATGGTAAACATAGGCATATATCTCATATATAAAGTTAAATAAACAAGTAAATGTAAAGTGCAATAAAGTAAATGTTTTTGGTTATGGCCCCATCCTATGTGATCTTTATCAAGCTCATGATAAAGATCAAGGTCAATCTAATATGGTGATGGAAATAAATACAACTACTTATTACATAAGTCTTCTTCTTTGTTTAGACTTCTTGTATGCCTCGTCTTCTTCTTTGTATCACCTCCATTGGATAGCCTTCTTGAGTCTTCAATTACATTACATGATTGAAAGTAAAACTAATCTAATGAACTTACAAGAATAACTCGAGTTACATTCGAGATTTATGATTACAAAGATTGACGACATGCAAGTCGTATTTAAAACCAAAACCAAAACCATTACACTAAGGTCGAAAGGCCATAACCATCCACCATGCTCATACAACACATAAAAGCATGTTAAAACACATAATCTGATCTTAACATATCATATTATCCATGATCTAATCATAAAAAGAAAATATGACAACAATCAGAAAAATCAGAATCAAATCAGAAAAACAAGAATCACTGTTTACGGGCAGTAAACAACATTAAACGCCTTACAGACGAGTCGTTGATAGCTATAGCTATCAGTTTTGTTCAGACGCTCGTTTACCTATGGAATAGCGTATTCATTTGCGTAAATCGGACACCAGACCCAGATTTCAGCAAATCTGCAGCAGCCAATTCAGAATCTGTATCTAATATGATTCTCATAATTAAAACAAACATAAATCATGTATATATCAGTATATATACAAATTACATAATCATCTTATGATTATACAACTCACATGAATATCATATATTCAAAACCATACATATATAAGCATATTATATCAACATCAAATCATGGCGAATCACGTACATGCTCATATATCGAAAACAGTTAAACACGTAAATGAATTAAAAACTTTTCGGAAGTAGCTCTGATGCCATTGAAGGGTTTTTAGCACATAAACGCAACGAAAACGTAAATTTAAATCTTAAAAAAATGAAACCCTCCGCAGGATCCATGCGAAAAATAATATTTAATTTGAAGTTCAGTATGTTTACCTTAAGAAACTTTACGTTAATGGAAACATGGAGGTCTTTAATAGCGATCCAAAAATGATGAATGGAGATCCTTAGCAGCTGCTCCTCAAGTGTAAAGCACTCCACCGGTGTCCACCAAGAAAACGATGTAATGAAGGAGGAGGAGATGGAGAGAATTAGGGTTTTGTAAATCTTTTTGGTTGAGGCAAAAATAGGGTCTATAATAGTATATTTATAGGCAAAATTTTCAGCTGAAAACTTTCCCATAAAATATTATTATTATTAACCCTTTATTATTCTCACTAATAATTAAAACACCTTTTAATTATTAATCCTTTTTCTAAACACTTTAGAAATAATTCTCCCACTTGATTTAATTTCCAAAAATTAAATTCTTAATTAATAATATTAAGAACTTTTTCTTAATTAATTTATAATCAATTAAATCTCATTTAATCAATTATTAAATTTTCCAATTAATTATTTATTTCATAAATAAATAATTATCAGCCATTATTAATTAATTTCTCCACCATTAAATCATTCTCTTTTATGGTGTGACCCTGTAGGTTCAATATTAAGCCGGTAGTAGAAATAAATAATAATAAAACAATTTTATCATTATTTATATAAATTCTCTAATTCATTAAATATGATTAATTAATTAATCATATTTATTCCACATCGTGAGGGATACTTCCCAGCATATCGCGACTATCCGGATAATACGAATTCACTACTTAGAATACCAAGAACCTATTCAGTGAGTAGTTACCGTACAATTAATTCCTTCTACCCTGCAATGTCACAATTAAACACAAGGCATGGAACTTGTGTCAAGCCTATCTTATTTAATCACTTGCTTTCCCATTCACTATGCTTAGTTCTATTTAATATAAATTAGAAACTCCTTTCTAATTTCATTCACTCTTGCCAGAGATTCTTGAACTAACATAAGTGGATCAGCATTGAACATTCTCTTCCTTCACTGGAAGGGGTAGATCCTTTATTGATCATACAGTATCTTCGTGTACAAATTCATATACCCAGTAGAGCCCTTATAATTGTCTCTGGAGACTAAGAACTAAACCAAAGCATAGTTCAGTGTACACAAGATGACTATGATAACCTCAAGTCTAAGGATACTTGTACAACTATCACTATGTGAATAACTGCTGACACGTGAGTGAACTCCATCAGTTGTTCAGCTGTGTGAGTCTTGTTCAGTGAACTTATTCTATAATAAGCACCTACATACTAGCTATAGTGTCACCACACAAATGTCTATGAGAACAGACATCCTTCATAATGAAGCAAGCATAGTATGTACCGATCTTTGCGGATTACTAATTACCAGTTAGTAATCCTACGACCAGGAACTATTTAAGTTTAGAGTTATCATCTTTTAGGTCTCATTATTATGATCTCATCACAATCCATAAAAAGCTTTACTCTAAACTGTGGTATATCTTATTTAAACATTTAAATAGATAGAGCCCGCAATAAAAAACAAAACAAGTCTTTTATTAATATCAATGAAATAAAAACAGATTACATAAAAGTTATTCCTAAATCATCATACATGATTGGACTTAGGACATATCTCTTTCACCATTTGTATGATATCAGAATCTGTCATTTTCTCATCAGTTTCAAAATCACTATCATTATCAGGATTTGATGTTGAATCATCGGTATCTGATTCTGGAAAATTGTTCTTCTTTCGTACAGCTCCAACAGACTTTTCTTTTGAAGCTTTATCATTTACTTTCAAAGCAACAGATTTCCCTTTGTTGCTTTTCCTCTCTCTCCTTTGTTGAACCTCCAAATCATGAGTTCTCAGCATGCCATAGACTTCATACAGAGTAATTACATCCAGATCATACGGATGTCGTATGATTGAAGTCTGAGTCTCCCAATCTTTACTCAAATCTCTCAAAAACTTGGTGTTTGAATCCTCTCGATCATGCACCTTTCCCACCAAAGACAGATTGTTTAGCAGAGTCAGAAATCTGTCATAGATGTCAGTGAGACTTTCATCAGGCTTGGCCTCAAAGTGTTCATATTCTTGAATCAGAACAACCCTTCTGTTCTTTTTGATGGCCATGGTTCCTTGATATTGAGTTTTAAGAGCATCCCAGATTTCTTTGGCAGTCTTGTAGGCTATGACCTTGTTTGACATCACAGAATCAAGACTGTTATGCAAAATGTTTCTTACCTTTGCATCTTTCAGCACAGCTACTTTCTCTTCTAGTGTCCATTCTGTCTTCTCCTTCAATTGATAGTGTTCAGCAATAGTAGGAGTTGCAGGCACCAGTTTTTTTGGTATGAAGGGTCCATCATTGATTACGTCTAGATAATCTGAATCTGTAGCTTCCAGGTACATGAGCATCTTCACCTTCCATGTTGGATATTCAGTCTTTTTCAGAATGGGAATTTTAATGCTTTCATACTTGTTCAGAGACATGTTTAGATCGTTTCTAATTGTAAATTTATCAGTGTGCTCTGATACCAATTGTTGCCCAATAAAGATACAATTGTTTAAGGGGGTTGGATACAATTGTATAAATGTTTCGAACAAGTAATAAAATATAACAGGTTTTTATATATCTGATAAAAACTGTTACAAAATCCTCTCAAGAAATACTGAAGTTCTTGAGAGCTGCGAGGTTGAATGATCCTCGAGTGTTTTTCACTAAGTGATGACCTAAACTGTGTTTATATACTACACAGCTACAATAGATTAATCTAAGATATGCATTATTAAAAACTAACTGAAACTGATACATATCTTAAACTAAACAGATAAAGTTCTATCTCTCAGACGTAACAGATATCTGCTCCACATTATAAGGAACAGAACAAATCCTCTAATGCTGACTGTCTTCAAATACTGATGTCATACAAATGCTGATGACATACCAAATCATGACGGTACATCAGATCCTGATGACATCCGAACAGCCAGATCCTGAGCTTCTTCTGATCACTGAGAATTCAATATGTAACATACATGCAGAAAGAATAGGTATAAAAACATCTCCAGTGTAGTGCAGAAGTTGGTGTACTCAATGACTTACAACGAAAAGCTCAATGTTGGAAGCTTAATCCTAAAAGAACTGAGCACAAGGCTAACAATGCCTTTGATAAGTAGAGGTTAAGAAAATTTCTTTCCTAGATTTATAATGTCCACTTCAAACAATAAAGTAGCTGACATTCATATGATTAATGGTATAGATATAAATCAAATAGGCATTTGTAAATAGGTGTCCAAAGTTTCATTTGGTTCACTAATTACAAAGAATCAGGTAAAGGTAGCTCTAAATATCACTTACTTCATGTTGGAGAGATTTAGAATCTACCCTTATGTTAGGCACAAAACACGCGCTAATATTCACGCAAGTATACGCGTTCGAAAGTAATATAGAATAAATTCTAGTTCATTCCCACAGAGACTCAAACTAATTATGCTCAATTACACTTACTCACCAATGTATGATTACTTCTCAATGTTAAGACAATAACACGTAGAATTGATTAACTAACTATTAACTATAATTAACTACGAGAATTAAACACTTAATTGATACTTGAATTAACAAAATTAAACACTCATGAGATCATAACTTCATTACTACTTCCTTCAATAGTTATTATTATTACCCTTAGCATGTAACAGTGATGATATTAATCGAACAACACGAAACTGATAAAAGCCAACTTTCGTTGTACTAATACCATTCTACCAAACATCCACAATTAAGATAGAAGTTGAATAGACATCAATTATGTTGAGACCCTATATGTCTACAGAATTTGACAACATAACGATTTAAGTACAAGTTATTCCTTATGATTACACAAGGCAAGTAAAAAGGTTAGAGTTATCCACTAATCATGCATACACATACATGAACCTATGCTAGCATGGCAAGTTCTAAACCTCAAGATCCACCGTTGCTTCACAAGAGATTAACACCCTATCTTATATATTCGCAACGCATATAAGACGAATAAGCGCAACCTATGCTAGATATCATACAACCATCACACACTAAGGTATTAAACAACTAACTAAAGAATTCCATAGTAAATCCGTTACGACCCCATGATCACGATTAGCCCATGATAGAACTCATCGTCACCATGGGTTCATATGAAAACATGATAATAACACACAAGATAAATTAAATAAAATACTTATTAAAACCAAAGTACGTCACAAGAGTAATAAGGTTCAAAGTAAAGAAAACTAGCATACACTGATACAACAAATAAAAGAATCACAAGAAAACTATGCTTCCTCTTCTTCGTTGCGATGTGCTAAAACGATCTTCTTCCTTCTCTCCTTGCTCCTTGATTGATACCATGATTCATCACGTGAAACGTCTCTGAAAACTACTTATATAGAAGCCCCACAAGACCCAGCTATCTCAGAATTCAGAAGTCCAACAGAAATAGAACTCTAAAAATCATTATTTAATTTTACGACCCTGAGCGGACGCCCAGCAATCCTGAGCGGGCGCCCAGCTTCCTGAGCGGTCGCCCAGCCAGGCTGAGCGGGTGCCCAACACCTTACTGGAAAAATTATTATTCTGCTCCCGATTTCTGATGTGTTCTGCTCCTAACTTCCCACTTCCAATGCCAAGCACATACCTAGGCTTATTCCTGATGAAATCTCCCCAAAAATGCAAGGAATACTCTGCAATGCACAAACACTAGAAAAACGCATCAAATACATAAAATACTTGATTTCAAGACATCAATTCAAGCCATTATAAGATGTTCTAAGTGGTATAACATGCCACTTATCACACCCCCAAACTTAAATCGATGTTTGTCCTCAAGCGTCACAGACTCAAAAACAAAACAAAAACATGCTTGAATGCAATCTATATGAAATGCAGCGATCCCCCTCACAATGACTAAACCAACCAACTCATGACATCTCAACAAATGCAATTAGGTGAATAAAGATCAATTAAATCATGCAAACTAACATATAACCAGAAACGTGGTGTGTGCGGATGCTTAACAGATATGCTTCGAAACTAGATCAATTATCATAACTCGACTATCATCAAGGCAATCACATGATTATACGAAGAATAAATTCTAGGCACAAAATGACTTATAACACTTCAAGATTACTGGAGCTTATTACGGAATCATGCTTTTAATTCAACACAACAACAAATGCTTATTTAACCGTGCAATGAGTGAGGTCCACAAAAGACTTATGCAATGGCATCCATTTAGCGAGCGTTAGGTTAGCGGATCCCAGACTATAAAAGCCTTAGGTCACTAGGCACAAAGTCCCCTAAGAACTTAATAACTCGAATACCAAAGAGCCCACTCGTGATCAATTATGCATTAACTCTTTTTTTCTCTTTTTTCTATATTTTTTATTTTCTTCTTTTTTTCTCTTTTTTTTTCAAAAATTCTGAGCAAATGCGTTTCGCTCCATCTTGCTCAACCCTAGACTACTCGCATAAAAATATGAGCCGGCTACTAGCCATTTGACGCCTAGCCATAATTAGCAATGAATTCCAATTTTTACTCCATTTTTTTCTTTTCATACCTTTTATCATTAAGAACCTATTATAAATTCTAAGCATAATCAATAGATTAACCTCAAAAACCATCAAACCATAACAACAACCTAGTCCTTAAGCATACTCTAAGAATTAGTGAAATTACAAGTGTTTCTAGCATGCATATCAACCTACAAGACTCAACATCACTCTAACGTTATCACTACACTTGCATCAATATCACAAATCAATCGGTAAAGCAACGCAAAAGGGATCATGGTATATGCATGAGCTAAATGACATGATAAATAAAGCTATAAAAAAATATAAAAAAAACTATATGGCAATTATATGAACTAAACTATCATGAATATGCAACTACATGACACACACATAAAAATATTCCTTAACTACCACCCCCAAACTTAAAATCTTCACTGTCCCCAGTGAAGGTAGTAATAAGGAACACAGGGTATACCTACTCGGAGAAATCATCATCATCACCCTCAGAGGGTGGAGTATCAGGAGGCGGATAAGTAGAGTCATCACCAAAAAGGGTCACTGGATGTCAGCTCCAAGGCCTCTGAAAGCAGTCCCAAGTGCAAGGGTGAGCTCCTGAGCGAACCTACTCTGCGACTCATACATCACATCCATCATCCTTGACAGCCTCCTATACTGGGCATCAGCCATCCCAGCACCATCCTGAGCTCTAGAAGAGCCTGCCTCATCACGGCCTGACCTAGCCATGGTAGCACCAGCTGCTGGACGTCCTCCTGGAAGACGATAACCCAACCCATGCTCCTCGGGCTCTCCACCCGTCCACTTCTGCATCACATTCAGAGTCGCTGAATCAATAGGAGCGGTCGACATCTGCAACTGCTCGTGAGAAGGCTAATGAACTCCCACTGCTTGGCATAGCTTCATGACAGTAGATGCATAAGGGATGTTCATGTGCTTCGCTCCCCTCAAAAACTTCAAAATCCCTTGGTAGATGAACTCCCCAAGGTCCACATAATAATCCTCATTCAAAATACCCCATAAAAACCTTGCTCGCTTAACTGTAACCTCATGTGCATGTGAAGTAGGCAGAATATTAGCACAAATAAAGGCATTCCATGCACGGGTATACCTATTCATCGTAATCGCCGGAAAAGAACGATACTCGTTAGTTCCAGTCTTGAACTTCCAAACCGTGCCCGGCTGACTTAGAGTAGTACAAATCAAATCCAAATCAAAGTCCCCGGGGGTCTTCTCATTCCAATTCTCCTCTGTGGCCTTCCGCGGTCACTGTCCAATCACAGGACGAATCATCGCGGCCTGATAATCAACTGTAAGCCCACGAACAACAGTAAACCCATTCTTTTCAGCCTTTGCGTTCGCATAAAACTCGTGAACCACGCTCATCGGAACTGCCTCCGGCGACTCACAAAAAGAAATCCACCCCTTTTCAGCAATCATCGGCAACAACTCAACATCCCTCCCCGATGGTAAGAATCCCCTCTCCTTCAAAATCGGCTTAGCCAGAAGCCTAGTATACTCCTCCTCAGCAGCCCTATTAAACAAACGAGGTCTCGCAGCAGTTCCTCTCGAAGAATCAGCAGTAGGAATGGTGTTGCGGCTATCAATAGTTCGGGATCTCTTGGGTGCCATTGAAACTGAGAAAAAGTGTTTAAGAGTTGTGTTTTGAGTGTAGGAGAGAGTTTTAAAGTTAAAAGTATGTGGGAGTGTATATGGAGGAGTTGTATGTATATATAGTGTCACACCCCCAACTTAACAAACAAAATAAATAACTATTACAATATTTACAAGGAAGTAGACATAACCGAATCCAAGATCTTACAGTTTAGGGTTTGGAACAGCCCAACACTACCATCTATTACAACTGATTTTTTTTATATAGAGTCCTCACACAAAACTATCTCTTATTCTACCTGAGCTCGGACATACTCATCGGCGTCACAGGTCTTACGTGTTGTCTGCTTGAATCTAACCATAGCTGCTAGCTGTAATATCAGGGTAAAGCAAGGAGTGAGCCAAATGCTCAACAAGTGCTAAATAGTACGATACGAAACATAAATCGAGATATAAATTAAAGAATGACAATGCGAAGATATAACTAATAATAACAAGAGATGAAATTTTGGGTGATGGCATCATTTGCTTGAATCAAAACATTTTCAAAATCATAACTTAGTCAAAATTATTTTATGACGCTACGGATTACAGCCGGTGATCAGCCGCGAAGTAATCCCGAACCTCGCTGGGTTCTAAAACATTAATGGGATCCCTAGGCAACTTTTAAGCCTACAACATAAGTGTGGAAGGGACTCGCGTCTCAGTCCAGATCCAGCATTCAAAGAAAACATTTATCCCCCTTTGGGACTGAAAATCCACATTTTAATCATTTCAAAAACTGATGCCAAATTATAATAAAATATCTTAAATAGTAAGCATTTTTATCAAGGGATTATAGATCAACTTTGAAACACTGGGAATATGTCAACAAATTTCAGGGCCATGATCCACTAGACTTCACTATATTAGGGTAATTGAAAGGTTTCCATATTCAAGAACTTTGACAAGGAGATTTAGCAAGGCTCTTGGATAATAGGAAAGAGTAATGCCAAACTAGGCTTAAAGCAATGGTTTTCGACAAGGTACAAGTACTAGAACATCAAGAAGATAAGCTTCATGAATACTAGGGGTGTTAAGTTATGAAGAAATGATTTTTAGCTCAAGGTATATCAGGATTATCAATCTTTAGGGTAAGAAAAAGGGTTATCAATCAATTAAGAACAACTTTGAAGAATATCTGGCTTTTAGGTATCAAGGTAAAGTTTCTATTGGGGTTCAAGCATCAGGGTGAGATGTCAATATTTTAGGAATCAATAGCATGTTAATCAAGAGGATCAATCCTGTATTATATCAAATCTTTATCTTATCATGATATTCTAATTACTTTGATATACTAGCGTGATACGACTGTTGCAATATCAACAAGTACTTGAGGGTTCATGGCATTTCTATATAATACAAAGATAGATTTAAGTATCGCTCGGTTCAAGTGTATCAAGATTACTCAGGATACTCGCATCAACATATGAACTAATTAACACACATTTGCAGTGTAAATGAAAAACAGGTTGAATCACTTGCCTTGAGAAAGGCTGGTCTGGTCTGGCAGGTAGGAGCAACTGGAAGCTTTACTCGACCTTTATGGCAAGTTTACCCTCGTCTCGAGATCCTACATAAATAATAATAACCTCATTATAATATATTCTCACCAACTCAACCTATTTACAACCCGAAATTAAACACAAATGGCACTTAGGCCTATATGCACTCAATTTATAATCACCTTATAAATACCATAGTCCACAGAGCCACATATACTCACATATCATATTTTAATATCAAATAATATCACACACACCATAATGCAACACTAGGCTTGGATGATCTCGATCCCCAACTTAAGTCACTTGATCGCTAAACTAGACAAAGTCTCCAAATTTTGGCTTCCTAACTCGATGTGCCTTTACTAAACTATCCAAAACCTATTGACCCTCACTTGGGCCTTTAACTATAATGACTTTATACTATATTTTAACCATAGTGGTCAACCTAGGTCTCACTCATAAGTGCTCTAAAACTATGTGGTAAGTGAAAGTGCTCACTGGAGTAAATTTTACAATGACATCTATGGTTTCTTGAGTGCATTAGACACTCTTGAACTAAAATTTTACCTCCAAAACTTCTACACTAAACTCTTCTGACCATAAGGCATCTCCCAAACTTGATGTGGCTCAAGGGCCTAGCTTGGGCCTCCTTGGGCCTAAGCTTAAAGTCAATGGTTCCCCTATTTTTCTGGGCAGAAAACGCCCTGACTTGAACTAACTTGTGACACATGGTTCTAACTCAAATCCTATGAAATATGGTTGGAAAAACTCCTCTGGCACTCCCTCTAACTATGGCCCAACAGGATCTAATGAGGGCCTACCCGTGACATGGTCAAAACTTCCTATTTATAGGTTGCAACAAAACTATCCCGTGCTGGAAAGATTTTGTGATTCCACTCGTGCACCTAACCAAATGACTTATAAACCTCCAACAAACACCTAAAACCTTTTATATACTCCTAGTGATAGCTTCTGGTGGCTTGGCCCTCAAAGTGCACAACAATGACATGGTCATAACGCACTCTAAACCTCAGGGTACCAAACTGATTTTTTGCAAAAACTAAGACTCTCCTTTCTCCAAGGTTCTCACTTAACAAACCCAACCACCAACAACCAAAATACCCAAACCATAACTTAACATTGGTTATCTACTGAAATAACTCCCTTACACTCAAAATAGGCTTAGTGGAGATCATCCTTACCTAAGGTGCAACATAGCAAAACAAAGGAAATCACATTACACAAAATACAAGTCATCAAGTTTTCAAGGACAACAACTTTAACTTTCATGATAAATATAAACGAAATAACATCACATTTTAAGAAGCACAATTCTTAATTAATATCTTAACTTAACTAAAATTAAGGTTTACTAACAAAATATCAATCCGAATGATCAAGAACTTCCGAAATTCAAGAGAAATCTACATGCATGCATGACTTCGAGTCTTACAAACCAAAATAACATGTTTTCCAAATAAATTTTCATTTTAATTCAACATGCAAGCCTATCATGGATTAGATCTAAATGACCACCTAGCATGCAAAGGTTTTTACCAAGATTTCACTAAGATTTTCATGCTATTATCACAAAAACACACAAAATGAAACAAAGCAACCAAAGCACCATCCATTCGGCTCCTATCAAGTCATGGCCGAATGGATTAGGGTGAAAACAACATTTGCATAAGTGCAACACACTCATATCTAGCCATTCTCAGCCCTATGATACTATAACTCATGGTGAAAGCCTTGAATTCACAAGAATCAAGGATATTCACTTTGAGTTTAACAAAAACACCACCATGCAAAGTCAACACATAAGTTTTCTACTCTAAACTCTTGAGATATACATGAAAAACATGTAGAGAGTAAGATTACTTGTTTATAGGATGATTATTTGAGTGAAGAAATGAAGAAAGAAGGGAATGGGGGCCTCGGTTTTAGAAGGGCCGAGAGGGAGGGAGAGAAAGCCGAGAGGGAGGGAGGAGAAGAAGAGGAGAGTGAAATGGTGGGGTGAAAGTGGAGTGGTGATCACTCTTTGATTTGTTTTTATGTCTTAATGTGACTATAATGTGAGTGGGTTTGAGAAATGACAAGAGTAACCTTCTAGCTAGAGTTAGGCTATCTTGCATGCAAGGTCAAGGAGGTAATTTGGCTAATAAATCATGAGTTAGTGGGTTTAGAAATGTCTTCTTTGTCCTTGAAGAGAATATAAGGCTGGTTTGCATGCAAGGACTTCCTTGTAATTTGCTAATTATTACAACTAAAATTTGTAAAGATTTATTTTTATAAAATAAAATACAAGTTCAAAAATTATAAAATTTATACCATAAAATAACTTGGATTTTCAGAAATTTTATAAAATCACTTTCGAAATTTGTGAACAAAATAACTTTTTAAAGAAATTTTTTTCCAAGGTTTAGAATATTCCTTATAAATCAAAAATAAAGGAAATAAATAAACTTTTGCTTTGAAAAATCATATACTACATAAAGCAAATTTAAAATGCAGAAATTTTCATTCACACAAACGTACAATAATTGAATATATTTGCATTCGGCTTTAAAATTATACCAAATTCACAAATAATATTACACGAAAATGCCTGTCGTAACATCCTCTCCCCCTTAAGGGATTCTGTCCCCAGAATCTAAGGGAACAGATGAGGATACCGGGAACGCATATCAGACTCTAACTCCCAAGTTGATTCTTCGACCTCGGGGTTCCTCCAAAGTACTTTCACTAACTTTACCGACTTATTCCTAAGACTCTTTACTTGCCAGTCGAGTAATTTGACAGGTTGCTCCACAAATGACAGGTCTGCCTGAATTTCTACAGGTTCATATTCTATCACATGGCTGGCGTCATGATTGTACTTCTTAAGCAACGACACATGAAACACATTATGCACATGCTGATACTGAGGTTGTAAGGCTAACTCGTAGGCCACCTTCCCCACTTGACTCAAAATTTCAAAAGGACCTATATATCTAGGTGCTAACTTCCCTTTCTTGCCAAATCTTGACAACCCTTTTCTTGGTGACACCTTCAACAAAACGGCTTCGCCTACTTGGAATCGAACATCCTTACGCGTTGGATCCGCATACTTCCTCTATCTATCTTGAGCAGCAAGCAACCTTCTCTGAATTAACTTGACTGTCTCATGCAACTGTTGTACCAATTCCGAGCCTAGAATCCTTCCTTCTCCTACTTCACCCCAACTTGTCGGTGATCTACATTTTCGTCCGTACAAAGCTTCGTATGGTGGCATGCCAAAATCGATTGCACAACTGCGCAACATGTCTTCGATTTTTTGAATTGTCCTTTTGCTCTGACCATCAGTCTGTGGGTGGTAAACCGTACTCATGTTCAACTTCATGCCAAGACTTTCTTGAAATTGCTTCCAGAATCTCAAGTTAAATCGGGGATCTCTGTCTGAAACTATCGATACGGGTACTCCATGCCTTAGTACGATTTCACGCACATACAGATGAACCAATTTGTCCAATGTTGACTTCTCATTAATTGGAAGGAAATGCGCCGACTTCGTAAGGCGATCAACTATAACCCATATAGCGTCATGTCCGGATTTCGTTCGCGGTAGTCCCACTATAAAGTCCATAGCAATATTTTCCCATTTCTATTCTGGAATCTTTAGGGGCTGAATTAATCCGCTTGGTCATTGATGTTCAGCCTTCACTTTCTGACAAGTATAACACTTTACAACCCATTCTGCCACATCTTGCTTCATATTTGGCCACCAAAAGTTCTGCTTTAAGTCCCGGTACATCTTGGTGCTTGTTAGGTCTCAATATGTTTGTAGAAGGGGGGTTGAATACAAACAATACCGTTTAATCGAATAAAATGCGGAATAAAAATGTGAAACAAAATTCAAGTTAAATAAAATTATTATTAAACTTGAAAGGTGTTACAACAACGGTATCGTTTACAAGGGATTAATCTCAAATCAATTATCACAAATCTAGAATAAATTCAACATGAACTTTTTCTATTTTTGCAATAAAAAGATCAAATGCTATAAGCGATTTGAGATTAAGTTCTAGGGATTTTGATCCGCTAGATTGTTACACAAGAACAAGATAAATAATTCTAGTGGTTTGGATTTAACTTTACAATCTAGAATTTTGATCTTGAATAAAGCAGATGAAAAATGATATGTCTTGCTTTTTGTTTCTGCTTCTCTCTTGACTTGTGTGTTCTTTTTGATAATTGCATGAATGTCTTCAGCTGCTTCTTTTAATCCAACAGTCGAGTAGAATGTACTGGCATGACAATCTCTTTGAGCTGGCAAGACAATCAGAATGAACTAGCAAGACTTTCGGTATGACTATCAATTGTCATACCGATTGTCATAGTAGTTCAAAATCAGATTGTCTTACTGAATTAATAATAGATTTTAATGTAATAAAAAATCTGATAAGACAATCCTTTTGAATTAGCATGACTTTCGGTATGACTATTGATTGTCATACCGATTGTCATACTAATACAATTAGTTGTCTTTATGAATTAATAACAGATTTTAAATCAATTAAAAACCTGAAAAACCTTAATATTAATTCTGAATTAATTAATCAATTAATTCAATTAATAAAATAAATTAATCTTTGCAGATATAATTTATTCTCTTAATTAAATTATATGACTTAATTAATTAATAGAGAATTAATACTAATCTTGAGCAACATCCATTCTTCTGAATATCTTCTGAAAATCACTGAAATATATGAATCAATTCCACCACTTCAACGTTGACACTCGATGTACTGTCTGGTTCATGAGTGACTAACTTTCGTGACGTTTCTTCATGTCTTTACTTTGATACTTTGATTTTCTTCAGATTAAATCCTTGTAATTACTTGATACCCTGACGAGATCTCTGTCACTTGATTAAATCCACAATCTTGATTTATATCACTGAGGCTTGATCAATTTCTTGAGCTTCTTTTAGTGAATTAAGTCTTCAAGTCTGTAGATGAATAATGTTTCTTAACCCTTTGACAGATTTTACTTTGTGAGATCTCTCTGACGATAGATCCACTATTTACTTATTACATTCTTATTTGAGTTGAGTTAAATCCTCGAATATACAAATAGGCTATGCCATATGCCCTTCAGTGCTTCTTGGATGGATTGAAAATCTTGAATTGTGGGCTTCTTGCAGGATCTCATTCTTCAATTCAGGTACATGAGGAATCCAAATTCTTGAGGAAAACCTTAGTATACCTTTCTCATCCTTTTGAGTACCAATCTCTTCTCCAGTTAGCTGATTCTTCTCTTTCTCCATTACCTCTTCCTGACATTTCCTTATCTTTTCCACTAGTGTTGGCTGAAAAGTCATTGCACGACAAACTTCTTCAACTATTCCACAATCACAAAGTTCCAATCCAAATCTCTTAATCTCTTCAGACAATTCTTTTGGTGTTGCTATCATATTCAATCTCTCCTTCCTACTTAAAACATCGGCTACAACATTCCCTTTTCCAGGATGATAATTTATTGAACAATCGTAGTCCTTGATCAATTCCAACCATCTCCTTTGCCTCATATTGAGCTCCTTCTGAGTGAAAATGTACTTTAAACTCTTGTGATCCGTGTAGATTTCACACTTTTCTCCGTAGAGGTAATGTCTCCAAATCTTAAGTACGAACACTATGGCGGCTAGTTCCAAATCATGCGTCGGGTACTTTAATTCATGCAGTTTTAAGTATCTTGACGCATACGCGATCACCTTATTGTGTTGCATTAGCACAAAGCCCAATCCTATATGTGAACTGTCGCTGAAAATCACGAAGTTTCCTTGGTCACCTGGTAGTACTAACACCGGAGCTGTTACCAATCTCTGTTTCAAGTCTTAAAAGCTATCATCACATTATGCACTCCATTCGAACTTCTGATTCTTCCTGGTTAACTTAGTCAATGGCGTGGCGATTTTTGAAAAATCCTTGACAAACCTTCTATAATACCCTGCCAATCCTAGAAAACTTCGCACTTCTGTAGGTGTCTTTGGCCTCTCCCAACTCATAATCGCCTCAATCTTTTCCGGTTCTACTTTAACTCCTTCATTTCCAATGACATATCCCAAAAATTGAACTTCCTTTAACCAAAACTCACATTTGGAAAACTTGGCATACAACTTCTCTTGCTCGAGTATCTCCAATGCTATCCATAGGTGCTTCTTATGTTCTTCTTCCGACTTAGAATAAATAAGGATGTCATCAATGAATACCACTACGAACTTGTCCAAATACTTTTTAAATACCCGATTCATCAGATCCATAAATGCGGCCGGGGCATTAGTCAATCCAAAAGGCATTACTAAGAATTCATAATATCTGTATCTGGTCCTGAATGCTGTCTTGGAAATATCTTCTTCCTTGATCTTTAATTGGTGGTATCCTGATCTCAAGTCAATCTTTGAAAAGCACTTTGCTCCCTTCAGCTGATCAAATAGGTCATCTATTCTTGGTAGCGGGTAGCCGTTCCTAATCGTTACCTTGTTCAACTCCCGATAATCTATACATAGCTGCATACTTCCATCTTTCTTCTTTACAAACAGAACAGGTGCTCCCCATGGCGACGTACTTGGCCGTATCACTCCTTTATCCAACAATTCTTGTAGCTGTTCTTTCATTTCTGCTGGTGCCATCCTATATGGGGTCTTTGAAACTGGTTCTGTGCCCAGAGCAAGGTTGATCTCGAACTCGATTTTTTGATCTGGCGGTAAGCCCGGTAGTTCATCTGGAAACACATCTGGGAACTCGTTAACTACGGGGATATCTTCTATGCTGGGGTTGCCCTTTTCTGAATCCATTACATATGCTAGGAACGACTCACAACCTTTTCTAGGTAGCTTCTTAGCCTGAGCGATTGTAAGAAACAGTTGCTCTTGCCTCTGTCCCTTAAATACTACCTTCTCTCCACTCTTCGTCTTTAAATACACTTTCTTGGTCTTACAAATAATCTGGGCGTTATTCTTCCCTAACCAATCCATACCTGAAATTATATCGGACTCTCCCAACTTGAAGAGTATCAAGTCGGCTGAAAACTTATGCCCCGAAATATCAATCTCACACTTCGAGCAGAATTGATTCACATGAATCTTCTCTTGGTTCGCAATTACCACATTTACTACCTAAGTCATAATCATTTTATCACATTGAAGTTTATCAACAAATGTTTCTGATATGAAAGATCTCATTGCTCCCGAATCAATCAATACTTTAGCTTTGACATTATTTAGTAAAAGTGTACCTGTTATCACCTCAGAGTTCTGAACATCGTCCTTCATTTTCAAATCGAATGTCCTTACTATTGCTTGCAGAGTTATTGCAGGTGGTGGAGGTAATGCCAATACCTCGGCTGGCACGCTTGCACTGGTACTTGCCACATTCATTAGAGCTTTGACTGGTCCGGTTGTCTTGCACTCCCTAGCTATGTGTCCAGTCTTTCCACACTTGTAACATGTAACTCCTGGCTTCGGCATCTTACACTCGTTTTCCAAATGTCCTTTCTGGTTGCACCTATAGCATATCATGCTCAGCTTATTACACATTCTGGGGTGCCTTCTTCCACAATGCTTGCATTCCGGTCTCTGGAATCTGTTTTCTCCAACTTGCCCTTTACTTCTCTGGTTGTTCCCTCTCGATTCTTGTCTTTTGCCCAAATTCCCTTTCTTTTGAAAATTTCCGCCCTTATGGAATCCAATCCTCTTTATATTCCGATCTTGTGAATTTCCGGCTTCCGACTTTTCTCTATAAAATGGAACCTTTCTCTTCTTGTTATCCCTTTCCTTTCTGGACTGCATCCCATTGTTCTCAATCAGAGCAGCTTTCTGTACTACTCCCGTATAAGTATCAAGCTCAAACATAGCCACTCTATCTCTGATCCAAGGCTCTAATCCTTGTTGAAATCTCTTCGCTTTTTCCTCCTCACCGCTGGTATACTTTGTCACAAATCTTGACAACTCTGTGAATTTCTTCTCATACTCCCGTACAGTCATGTTCCCTTGCTTCAACTCAAGAAATTTAAGCTCCATCTGATTCTGCATGTATTTAGGGTAATACTTTTCCAGAAATAACTTCTTAATTCTTTCCCAAGAAACTTGCTGAGTTGCTTCCATAGCTTTTACTGATTCCCACCAATAGATGACTTTGCCCTTCAAGAAGTAAGTAGCATATGGCGTCTTCTGATCGTCTCCTAACTATACCAACTCAAAAGCCCTTTCCATTTCCTTAATCCATGTGTTAGCTACTACTGGATCAGTGGTATCATGAAATACAGGTGGATTCACATTTTGAAAAGCCTTGAAAGTGATAACTTGTCGAGGTGGTACTGGTGGATCAGGTGGTTGGTGTGGTTCACGGTTATCTTGGTTTTCAAATTGTTGTTGAAGAGTTAGTTGTTGTTGAGATATAGCGTTGGTTTGCTGTTGCAAGGTTTCCAGTAATCGAAGAATATTTGGGTCTGCGGTGGATGTGGTTGTTCGGTTCTTCTTTTTGGGTGGCATGATCCTGAAATAAGAGTTATATCAAAATAGGTATGAATAATGAAATAATTCGAGGGTATCGCATGGCATTCTTATTTACATATGAGGTCAAGTTTCAAATTAAACAGATATGGTGATGCATATAAAGGCGTAAAATAACAGTGGAGAGCAAATGGAACAATAGTGCATAATAATTGAAATTTTAAAGTCACAATACATCGGGATTAGGACAAAGTCTGATTCTAGGGATAACATGATTATTTAAAGGAAACAACTGGGAATTCTTCGAAGTCTGATAATACAATAATATGGAAGGTAGATAATGGAAAGAACTAAGGCTCCACTCCATCGGAACGGGGCTTGGTAGTCTTCTCCTCTTGAAGCGTCTTCACAATGCTCTGGAGCTCAACCGCCACCATCTGGATGATATACTGGCTGGTGCGGTCTCGGTGCGATGGCATCTCCTCAAGCTTAGTGTTGACGTACTGAACCAAAGTCTCAAGTCTCGCAGTCATCTACTCCTTAGGCTTTCCTTCATAGTTTCGGCTGTCTGGGTACACATTCTTCAGTCGGTCTATCAGTCGGTCGTACTTGCCCTGAAGCATGTCAAACTCGCGCCTCAACTCAGCATACACGGAGAAAGCAATAGTGTCGTCCTACCCAGAGGATGACGAGGAATGCGTCCTTTGCTGACAATTCCTCTCTCGCATATTATCTATAACCTATACTTATATCCTATAACGTATTTGGGCTGTCCAGGGACTCTAAACCGTAGCTCTGATACCAAAACCTGTCACACCCCCAACTTAACAAACAAAATAAATAACTATTACAATATTTAAAAGGAAGTAGACATAACGGAATCCAAGATCTTACAGTTTAGGGTTTGGAACAGCCCAACACTACCATCTATTACAACTGATTTTTTTTTATATCGAGTCCTCACACAAAACTATTTCTTATTCTACCTGAGCTCGGACATACGCATCGGCGTCACAGGTCTTACGTGCTGTCTGCTTGAATCTAACCATAGCTGCTAGCTTTAATATCAGGGTAAAGCAAGGAGTGAGCCAAATGCTCAACAAGTGCTAAACAGTACGATACGAAACATAAATCGAGATATAAATTAAAGAATGACAATGCGAAGATATAACTAATAATAATAAGAGATGAAATTTTGGGTGATGGCATCATTTGCTTGAATCAAAACATTTTCAAAATCATAACTTAGTCAAAATTATTTTATGACGCTATGGATTACAGCCGGTGATCAGCCGCGAAGTAATCCCGAACCTCGCTGGGTTCTAAAACATTAATGGGATCCCTAGGCAACTTTAAAGCCTACAACATAAGTGTGGAAGGGACTCGCGTCCCAGTCCAGATCCACCATTCAAAGAAAACATTTATCCCCCTTTGGGACTGAAAATCAACATTTTAATCATTTCAAAAACTGATGCCGATTTATAATAAAATCTTTTAAATAGTAAGCATTTTTATCAAGGGATTATAGATCAACTTTGAAACACTGGGAATATTTCAGAATGACATCTATGGTTTCTTGAGTGCATTAGACATTCTTAAACTACAAGTTTACCTCCAAAACTTCTACAATAGACTCTTCTGACCATAAGGCATCTCCCAAACTCGATGTGGCTCAAGGGCCTAGCTTGGGCCTAAGCTTAAAGTCCATGATTCCCCTGTTTTTCTGGGCAAAAAACGCCCTGACTTGAACTAACTTGTGACACATGGTTCTAACTCAATGCTTATGAACTATGGCTGAAACAACTCCTCTGACACTCCCTCTAACTAAGGCCCAACAGGGCCTAATGAGGGCCTACCCGTGACATGGTCAAAACTTTCTATTTCTAGGTTACAACAAAACTGTCCCCTGCTGGACAGATTTGGTGATTCCACTCGTGCACCTAACCAAACGACTTATAAACCTCCAACAAACACCTAAAACCTTTTATATACTCATAGTGCTAGCTTCTGGTGGCTTGGGCCTTAAAGTGCACAACAATGACATGGTCAAAACTCACTCTAAACCTCAGGGTACCAAACTGATTTTCTGCACAAACTAAGACTCTCCGTTCTCCAAGGTTCTCAGTTAACAAACCCAACCACCAACAATCAAAATACCCAAACCATAACTTAACTATGGTGATCTACTGAACTAACTCCCTTACACTCAAAATAAGTTTAGTGGAGATCATCCTTACCTAAGGTGCAACATAGCAAAACAAAGGAAATCACATTACACAAAATACAAGTCATCAAGTTTTCAAGGACAACAACTTTAACTTTCATGATAAATATAAATGAAATAACATCATATTTTAAGAAGCACAATTCTTAATTAATATCTTAACTTAATTAAAATTAAGGTATACTAACAAAATATCAATCCGAATGATCAAGAACTTCCAAAATTCAAGAGAAATCTACATGCATGCATGACTTTGAGTCTTACAAACCAAAACAACATGCTTTCCAAATAAATCTTCATTTTAATTCAACATGCAAGCCTATCATGGATTAGATCTAAATGACCACCAAGCATGCAAAGGTTTTTACCAATATTTCACTAAGATTTTCATGCTATTATCACAAAAACACACAAAATAAAACAAAGCAACCAACGCACCATCCATTCAGCTCCTATCAAGTCATGGCCAAATGGATTAGGGTGAAAACAACATTTGAATAAGTGTAACACACACATGTCTAGCCATTCTCAGCCCTATGATACTATAACTCACTGTGAAAGCCTTGAATTCACAAGAATCAAGGATATTCACTTTGAGTTTAACAAAAACACCACCATGCAAAGTCAACACATAAGTTTTCTACTCTAAACTCTTGAGATATACATGAACAACATGTAGGGAGTAAGATTACTTGTTTATAGGATGATTATTTGAGTGAAGAAATGAAGAAAGAAGGGAATGGGGGCCTCGGTTTTAGAAGGGCCGAGAGGGAGGGAGAGAAAACCGAGAGGGAGGGAGGAGAAGAAGAGGAGAGTGAAGTGGTGGGGTGAAAGTGGAGTGGTGATCACTCTTTGATTTGTTTTTATGTCTTGATTTAACTATAATGTGAGTGGGTTTGGGAAATGACAAGAGTAACCTTCTAGCTAGAGTTAGGCTATCTTGCATGCAAGGTCAAGGAGGTAATTTGGCTAATAAATCATGAGTTAGTGGGTTTAGAAATGTCTTCTTTGTCCTTGAAGAGAATAGAAGGGTGGTTTGCATGCAAGGGCTTCCTTGTAATTTGCTAATTATTACAACTAAAATTTATAAAGATTTATACCATAAAATAACTTGGATTTTCAGAAATTTTATAAAATCACTTTCAAAATTTGTGAACAAAATAACTTTTAAAAGAAAATTTTTTCCAAGGTTTAGAGTATTCCTTATAAATCAAAAATAAAGGAAATAAATAAACTTTTGCTTTGAAAAATCATATACTACATAAAGCAAATTTAAAATGCAGAAATTTTTATTCACACAAACGTACAATAATTGAATATATTTGCATTCGGCTTTAAAATTATACCAAATTCACAAATAATATTACGCGAAAATGCCGGTCGTAACATATAGGATAGGAATTAGGGTTAAAAATTGAATAGGAGTGGGGTTGTGAGGATACAAACGTGGGTTATGGGAAAAGAAATCGTGGGTTGTGGGTTGTATTTTTTATTTTGAATTATTTTGATTTTTTTTTTGATTTTTTAGAAGGAAAATTTTTTTCCCAACCGTTGGGGGCTGCTGAGCGGCCTCCCAGCAAAGCTGATCGGGCACCCAGATGGTTTCTGGAAAATACTTTTTTCTTACCCAATTTTTCTGATTTTTTTTGTGGTTTTGGATAGGTTACTAACTTCTAAGGGTTCCTATAGTCACAAATATTGGGTTGCCTTCTAAAAAGCGCTTCTTTACGTCATTAGCTTGATGTAGAGTACCTTGATCAAGTTGACAATAAAACGGCACTAACCACTTCTCGGTTTTCCGTGTCCCCATAGTAATGCTTCAATCGCTGACCATTAACCTTGAATGCTTGGCCCGGATCATTCTCAAAAATCTGCACCGCTCCATGTGGAAACACAGTTTTGACAATAAATGGTCCAGACCACCTTGATTTCAACTTTCTAGGAAAAAGTCGGAGACGGGAGTTGAATAAAAGAACTTGCTTCCCCGGCACAAATAACTTAGGATATAGCTTCCTGTTGTGCCACCTTTTCACTTTTTCCTTGTACATTTTGTTGTTCTCGTACGCTTGGAGTCAAAATTCATCAAGTTTATTTAACTGAAGCATTCGCTTCTTCCCAGCTGCATCTAGATCAAGGTTTAACTTCTTTAACGCCCAATAAGCCTTATGCTCAAGCTCCGCAGGTAAATGACATGCCTTACCATAAACAAGTTGAAACGGGGACATCCCAAGTGGAGTCTTGTATGATGTTCTATAAGCCCAAACAGCTTCATCGAGCTTTAAAGACCAATCCTTCCTTGACGGAAAAACAACTTTCTCTAGAATGCGCTTGATCTCTCTATTAGACACTTCAGCTTGACCATTCGTTTGCGGATGATAGGCAGTAGCAACACGATGATTCACATTATAGCGCTGCATCATATAAGTGAAATTATGATTGCAGAAATGCGACCCTTCATCACTTATGATTACTCGTGGCGTTCCAAACCTTGTGAAAATTTGCTTATGAAGAAATTTTTTACACTACCTTTGCATCATTCGTCGGTAGAGTCTTGACTTCTACACATTTTAAGACATAATGACTGCCAACAAGATGTACTAATTATTACAGGACGAGACAAATGGTCCCATGAAATCAATTCCCTAAACATTAAAGAATTCGACTTCTAGCATCACATTTAACGACATCTCATCCTTCCTCGTAAGGTTCCCCACTCTTTGGCAATGAACACACCTTAAAACGAACTGATGTGCATCCTTAAACAAAGTAGGCCAGGAAAAACCTGCTTGTAGAATACGAACTGTTGTCTTTTCACCACCATAATGTCCACCATAAACCGTGGAATGGCAGTCTCGTCATATCCCCTTCATCTCACAGAATAGGATACATCTCCTGATGATCTGGTCAGCTCCTTGTCAAACAAATATGGTTCATCCCACATGTACCACTTCACCTCATGCAGAAACTTCTTCTTTTGAGCTGTATTCATATTAGGAGGCATTATATTGCTGACAAGATAGTTCACAATATCTGCGAACCATGGCTCTTCCTCCTGAACTGCGAAGAACTGCTCATCCGGAAAAGATTCGTTGATCAATGTCTTATCATAAGAAGTAGAATCAGGATTCTCCAATCTAGAGAGATGGTCAGCTACTTGATTCTCAGTACCTTTTCGATCCTTGATCTCTAACTCAAATTCCTGTAGCAAGAGCACCCAATGAATAAGTCTGGGCTTTGAATCCTTCTTTGAGACCAAATAGCGAATGACAGCATGATCAGTGAATACTGTCACCTTTGTCCCAAGCAGATAAGATCGAAATTTTTCGAAACCAAAGACCATAGCCAAGAGCTCCTTCTCAATAGTGGTGTAGTTCATTTGAGCTCCATTTAGAGTCTTACTAGCATAGTAGACCACATGAAAAAGATTATTCTTGCGCTGCCCAAGAACTGTTCCCACCGCATAATCACTCGCATCATACATCATCTGAAAAGGCTCTGTCCAATCAGGTGCCGTAATAACTGGTGCAGTTATCAAACTCTTCTTGAGAGTCTCAAATGCCGCCAAGCATTCATCATCAAATTTGAAAGGCACATCCTTCTCGAGCAAGTTACACAATGGCTTAGATATCTTCGAGAAGTCCTTAATGAAATGCCTATAAAAACCCGCATGACCAAGAAAACTACGGATTCCTTTCATAGAAATAGGTGGTGGAAGATTTTCAATGACTCCCACCTTGGCTTTGTCCACCTCAAGACCCTTGCTAGAGACCATATGCCCAAGAATAATGCCTTCACGCACCATAAAGTGACATTTTTCCCAATTGAGCACCAAATTAGTTTCCACACACCTTTTGAGCACCGCACGAAAATTATTCAAACATTCATCATACGAATGTTCAAAGACGGAGAAGTTGTCCACGAACACTTCGATATTGTTTCCAATCATATCAGAGAATATAGCCACCATACATCTCTGAAAAGTGGCCGGTGCACCACATAAGCCAAAGGATACTCTACAAAAAGCAAATGTGCCAAATGGACAAGTGAAGGTAGTCTTTTCTTGATCCTCTGGTGCAATGCAAAACTGATTATACCCCAAATAGCCATCCAGAAGACAATAATACTCATGACCGGCCAACCTGTCAAGCATCTGATCAATAAATGGAAGAGGGAAGTGATCCTTTCTCGTGGGCTTGTTCAACTTCCTGTAATCCGTGCATACTCTCCATCCTGTGACTGTTCGAGTGAGGATGAGCTCGTTCTTCTCATTTGATACCACAGTGATACCTCCTTTCTTAGGTAAACATTGCATGGGGCTCACCCAAGAACTGTCAAAAATAGGATATATGATTCCTGCATCTAGCCACTTCAGAATTTCTTTCTTCACCACTTCTTTCATGATAGGATTAAGTCGTCATTGTTGTTCAACAGTCGGTTTACTACATTCTTCTAGAAGAATTTTATGCATGCAATACGAAGGGCTGATCCCTTTGATATCTGTTATAGTCCATCCGATAGCCGATTTGAATTCTCTCAATATTAAGAGCTTGTCCTCCTCACTACCTGAAAGGCCAGATGCAATAATAACAGGTAAGGTAGATGCATCACCTAAAAAGGCATACCTTAAGTGTTCAGGCAATGGTTTAAGCTCCAAAGTAGGTGCTTCCTCAATAGATGGTTTGAGCTTTCCTTCAGCATTCTTTAGATCAGAAGTACCCAGAGATTCAAATGGCATGTCTAGCTTTCGCCTCCAAGGAGAAGCATTTAGATATTATAGTTGCTCATTGCCATCCTCATCGTCACTGTCAAAGTCCCCCGCCAAGGCTTTCTCTAAGGCATCAGATATTAGCATATGATCAAGTTCTGAAGTGACCGCAGAATCAATCAAATCCACCTTTAAGCACTCCTCGTCTTCTGTAGGGAATTTCATCGCCTTGAATACATTGAATGTCAAATCCTGATCCTGCACCCTCATAGTAAGTTCACCTTTCTGCACATCTCTCAAGGTACGGCCTGTAGCCAAGAAAGGTCTTCCCAAGATTATGGGAATCTTCTTATCTTCCTCGAAATCCAAAATGACAAAGTCTGCAGGGAAGAAGAGCTTATCCACCTTTATTAACACATCCTCCACTATGCCTCGTAGATATATAATAGAACGATCAGCCAATTATAGAGACATGTAGGTGGGCTTTGGATCAGGAAAATTCAACTTTTTGAAGATCGACAATGGCATCAGATTGATGCTTGCTCCCAAATCGCACAGGCATTTGTCAAAGGACAACTTGCCAATGGTACAAGGAATGGTGAAGCTACCTGGATCTTTAAGCTTTGGAGGTAATTTTTATTGCAGCACAGCACTGCACTCTTCCATTAGAGCAACGGTCTCAAGGTCATCCAGTTTCACCTTCCTTGAAAGAATACTCTTTATGAATTTTGCATAACTAGGCATTTGCTCCAGAGCCTCAGCAAAAGGTATATTGATGTGAAGTTTCTTGAACACCTCCAGAAACTTACCGAACTGCTTATCCAGCTTTTGTTGTTGCAATCTCTTAGGGAAAGGTGGTGGAGGATAGAGCTGTTTCTCCCATGTATTACCCTCAGGCAGAGTGTGTTCAACAGTAGTCTTCCTTGGTTCCGCAACTTTCTCCTTTTGCTTCTCTTCTTCATCAACAACTTCAGCTTCTCCGTCTTTCGCTTTTTCAGCATCAACAACTTTTCCAGACCTTAAGGTAATAGCTTTGACTTGCTCTTTAGCGTCCTTCCTACCTAGCACTTCAATATCGCTAGGAAGTGTGCCAGTTTGACGGTTGAGCACTGCATTGGCTATTTGACCAATTTGATTTTCCAAGGTCGTGATAGAAACAGCCTGACTTTTGCACAACAGCTTGAGTTCCTCGAAATCAGCACTAGAAGGTGGAGCAGCACCTCCTTGTTGAGGATATGATTGCCTTTGCGCATAATACTGTGGTTGCTGGAATCTAGGTGGATTAAACTGTTTGCTCACGCCTTGCTGATATGGTTGCTGAATAGCATTCTGAGTATTGCTCCAGCTGAAATTGGGATGATTTCTGTTGTTAGGATGATAGGTAGCTGGCACAGGCTGCTGCGGTCGCTGATAATTATTCACATACTGAACAGATTCGTTCACAAGAGAACACTGATATGTAGCATGAGAACCTGCACAAAGCTCACAGACCATAGCTATATGATTGACTCCGTAGGTGGCTAAAGAATCGACCTTCAAAGACAGCGCTTGGAGCTGCGCTGCAATAGCTGTTGCTACATCAACTTCCAGAATACCTGCTACCTTTCCAGGCATCATCCTTTGAGTTGGGTTTTGATGCTCATTTGCAGCCATAGTTTCAATAAGATTATAAGCCTCAATAAAGCTTTTAGCCCATAAAGCGCCTCCAGCTGCTGCATCGAGCATGGGCCGATATTGGGCCCCCAAACTATTATAGAAACTAGTGATCACCATCCAGTCAGGCATACCATGATGTGGACACTTTCTCAACATCTCCTTGTAGCGGTCCCAAGCTTTGCACATAGATTCTGTTGGTTGCTGCACAAACTGAGTAAGAGCACTCCTCATAGCTGCAGTCTTCGCCATTGTATAGAACTTCACCAGAAACTTTTGCGCAAGATCTTGCCAAGTAGTGATGGACCCAGCTGGTTCAGAATGTAACCAGTCCTTAGCTTTATCCCTCAGAGAGAATGGGAAAAGCCTCAGCTTGATAGCCTCATCAGTCACACCATTATATTTGAAAGTACTACATATCTCGACAAAATTCCTGATGTGCATGTTGGGGTCTTTAGTCGCAGCACCTCCGAAAGAAACAGAATTCTGCACCATCTGAATAGTGCCCAGCTTGATTTCAAAAGTGTTAGCCTGAATAGCCGGATGAAGGATGCTTGACTGAATGTCATCAATTTTTTGCCGAGAAAAGTCCATAAGAGCTGGATCTGCCGGAACTATACAATCACCCATGATTATTGGTTCTTTCTGCTCACTCTCTTTATCCGAATCTTCAAAATCTATCTTCTCCGGAATATCAAGTACTGAGTTTGTCTCCTCAGCCGTATCTAAAGTCATCTTGCGAGTATGAGAACGTGTTTGCATAAATGCTCGCTAAAGTACCTGAAACATAACCGGAAACAATAAGTAACACGTCTTAATCAATGAGTCCTAACGACCACTGATGGTAAGTACATAAACTAAACAATTATGCCGAGTCCCCGGCAGCGGCACCAAAAATTTTTTAGGCACAAAACACGTGCTAATATTCATGCAAGTATACGTGTTCGGAAGTAATATAGAATAAATTCTAGTCCGTTCCCACAGAGACTCAAACTAATTATGCTCAATTACACTTACTCACCAATGTATGATTACTTCTCAATGTCAAGACAATAACACGTAGATTTGATTAACTAACTTTTAACTATAATTAACTACGAGAATTAAACACTTAATTGATACTTCAATTAACAATATTAAACATTCATGAGATTATAACTTCATTACTACTTCCTTCAATAGTTATTATTATTACCCTTAGCATGTAACGGTGATAATATTAATCGAACAACACGAAACTGATAAAAGCCAACTTTCATTGTACTAATACCATTCTACCAAACATCCACAATTAAGATAGAAGTTGAATAGGCATCAATTATGTTGAGACCCTATATGTCTATAGAATTTGATAACATAACGATTTAAGCACAAGTTATTCCTTATGATTACACAGGGCAAGTAAAACGATTAGAGTTACACACTAATCATGCATACACATACATGAACCTATGCTAGCATGGCAAGTTCTAAACCTCAAGATCCACCGTCGCTTCACAAGAGATTAACACCCTATTTTATATGTTCGCGATGCACATAAGACGAATAAGCGCAACCTATGCTAGATATCATACAATCATCACACACCAAGGTATTAAACAACTAACTAAATAATTCCATAGTAAATCCGTTACGACCCCATGATCACGATTAGCCCATGATAGAACTCATCGTCACCATGGGTTCATATGAAAACATGATAATAACACACAAGATAAACTAAATAAAATACTTATTAAAACCAGAGTACGTCACAAGAGTAATAAGGTTCAAAGTAAAGAAAACTAGCATCCACTGATACAACGAATAAAAGAATCACAAGAAAACTATGCTTCCTCTTCTTCATTTTGATGTGCTAAAATGGTCTTCTTCCTTCTCTCCTTGCTCCTTGATTGATACCACGATTTATCACGTGAAACGTCTCTGAAAACTACTTATATGGAAGCCCCACAAGACCCAGCTATCTCAGAAGTCAGAAGTCCAACAGAAATAGAACTCTAAAAATCATTATTTAATTTTACGACCCTGAGCGGCCGCCCAGCAATCCTGAGCGGGTGCCCAGTTTCCTGAGCGGCCGCCCAACCAGGCTGAGCGGGCGCCCAACACCTTACTGGAAAAATTATTATTCTGAAAACTATGCTTCCTCTTCTTCATTTTGATGTGCTAAAATGGTCTTCTTCCTTCTCTCCTTGCTCCTTGATTGATACCACGATTTATCACATGAAACGTCTCTGAAAACTACTTATATGGAAGCCCCACAAGACCCAGCTATCTCAGAAGTCAGAAGTCCAACAGAAATAGAACTCTAAAAATCATTATTTAATTTTACGACCCTGAGCGGCCGCCCAGCAATCCTGAGCGGGTGCCCAGTTTCCTGAGCGGCCGCCCAACACCTTACTGGAAAAATTATTATTCTGCTCCCGATTTCTGTTGCGTTCTGCTCCTAACTTCCCACTTCCAATGCCAAGCACATACCTAGGCTTATTCCTGATGAAATCTCTCCACAAATGCAAGTAATACCCTGCAATGCACAAACACTAGAAAAATGCATCAAATACACAAAATACTTGATTTCAAGACATCAATTCAAGCCATTATAAGACGTTCTTAGTGGTATAAAATGCCATTTATCACCTTACCCTATTCCTGATATAAGGTCAAGTGCAATTTCTAGTAAACTTATGGCTCATGCACCTGTAGAAGTATATAAACAGGATAGCACACAGGGGCCTTCCATAGCTGAGACCCTTCTTTCACAATCATTAGAATCTAGGAAGCCAACTACTTCATTCTCTCAAAAGTATGGAGTTATTAAAAAGAAGAGAAAAAAATTCTACTATAGTTGTTGTTGAGAGTGGTGAGGACCAAGCATAAACAGAGTCACCATTGGTCAGAAAGCCAAAGAAGCTAAGGAAGGTTGAGTTGACCATTCAAATGGCCACCTCTGCATCTTCCCAAAAAGATGCAGTTGTAACAATGGGGCAAAAACAGATTCCAGTGGCACCTTCTTAACAAGGTGTCACTATTGAAACAAGCATTCTCCCCAATGCATTTTGTCAAGATTCTGCACCCCCTCTTGAGGCTCAAGAGGGTGAAAGAAGTCGTTTGGTTGGCACACACAGTGAGAGTACATCAACTGAAATTCCCTCATCCATTCAGGGGGGTTGCCAAAATTATTCCTGAAATCACTAATCTCATTTCTCAAATTTCTTCATCTTATAATGAGAGACTTGAATCCAGTTCTTAAGACTTGACAACATCAAGTGACACAGTTCAAGAAATTGTGATCACCACTCATAAAAAATATTTTGATGGTGAGAGATTACATGTTGAGGTAGACCTTGATGACACCATAAAAAACATAGGGGTTTCATCAATTTTTACTGAAGACCCTGTGCAGGTTCCTATTACACCTTCATGTGCACAATAGTCCTCACAGACTAAAAGGTTTAAGGGTAGTACTCTTAAGGGGGAGCTACTCAAATCCTTTCCAATTCAATTGGAGGTTTCTGAAGCAGGAACAACTCCCCTCACAACCCTAGTTGATATTGTTTTGTTAATTGAAGTTGGGAGTATAATTTCCAATGATCCAGTTTTTGGGGAGGAAAGCACACAAGCACATACAAGTGCCAGGCCTCTGCAAGAGGGACAAGGGTTTGAGACCATGGTACATGAAACCTGGTCAAATCCCCTCTAATTCTAATGGAGGTTCACTCTACTAGTGAACAACACACTATCACAACCACAGCTCATGTTGTGAGTCAACTGTGACACCTGTCACAGGAACAGTTTCACCAATCTTTCCTTCAACCTCAACACAACAACCCAACCTCATCTCACAATGGCTGCAAGATGTTCAAGCTCAACCAACAACAGTAAATGATCTACTAGTTGATCAGCTTGCAGGCCTAGCCAACATCACTTAACAACTTCTCACCACTGATATATCTAATCAAAAATATCAGGAAATTTTGCTATCATATAAGAAGGATGTAGAAGAACAGCAAGCCAAGATTGCAGATGAAGCAGATGAAATATGGATGCATGATTTTCTGAAGACTTCATAGTGAGCATGGAGGAGGCCTTGGCTAGGTTTAGAGAAGAGTACATCACCATTTTGGGAAGCAATGCCAAGGTCCTTACTCCTCAAGAAGTTTATGATGCCATCTCTGAAGTGCACAAAGCTCAGTTAAAATACTTTCATTACATTGGAAGAGGAGTATAGAAAACTTTGGATGGTCATCATATTTAAGTCAAGATAATGGTAAATCAAAGGATTGATGAACTGATGCCAACAATCTCAGAGATGAAGATATAATTCAATAAACTTTCAGACATGCTTCAAGTTCTTTCTCGTGCACCAGTTGAAGAAAATATTACAAAATTGAGGGAATCCTTCATAGCCTTGCATGAGGTGATCCAGAAGAAAATTACTCAAAATAATGACTCCAAGGTCAGGTTGGATCAGTTGTACAAGGCTATGTATGAACCATCAGCTTTGGTAATGGAGGAGATCAAGAATGTTATCCAAAATTCACTTAAAACCATCTCTACATCAAGTTCACAATCCATACCTTCCACATCCACCAACCTTCAAATATAAAATCTCCAAGCCCAAGTTACAGATCTTCAAGCCTCCAACACTTCTCTCTCAAATCAAGTCACACAGCTCACTACTCTAGTCACCAGTCAGCAATAAGATATCAAGACCTTAATAGACTTTCACAAATATCTATAAATGCAGACCCGAGTGTCTTTGGGAGCTATTATGGGAGCTTTGAAAATACCCCTTCAGGAAATCCCTCAACCTACACCTAGTGTGCATGCTATCAAGACTAAGAAGGAGATGGAGTTTTAGCTAAAATCCAGCAAAGCTACTATTCAAAATAAAGATGATGTTGGTATGGACAGACTAATGAAGGCAGCTGAGGGACCTTGTCTTGACCAGGAATTTGATGAACTCCTAGAATCTCTCAGAGTCTCTCTAAACTAAAATCACTTCACATACAAGAAGGATATGGATATGAACATCAATTTCCTGAGGGTGGTGATGGTGATTAAGGGAAATTTCAAGGAGAAGATGTTAGTTTCAAATGTGAATGACTCAAGTGTGGACAAATTCATGCATGCGTCTCTTTCTTTTCTCCAATCAAGAAGAGCATCTGAGCTGGTCATCTTCATCAACAAGGTAAACATGGTGATTCAAGAGGACACTCTCTTGCTTACAGATCTCAAAAAGGGTGAAGTAGCTGCATTTCCAGAAGCTTACCTTCAACCAAGTGGGGGAGTGGCCTACATATGTCCAACTACCAAATGATGCAAACACTTTCAGATTTCAAAGCAATATGTCATATGGACAATGAGGCTAATAATGACACTAGAGACAGATTTGAAGACTGGGAAGACTAAGTCTTTTGAAAATGGAGAGATGATTAAAATTCTGAGAAAATATTTGAAAAATGTTGAAACAATGCTACCTAGAACATAAATCAACACAAAAGATGATTTGGATGATGATGAGCAAAAGAAATATGAGCATAAATCTTCTGGCTCAAATCCAAGTCATTCTAGCAAAATAAGTGGTAGCAAGGTGGATGACAAGAAAAGGGGAAGGAGGATAAGAAAGGAAGGGATGATGAGAAGAAAAGGAGAAAGAATGGAGAATGAGGAGAAAAAAAACAAACAGTCCAAGAAATTCAAATTTCACAAACTCTACCAACTCAAACCCAAAAACCTAGCCAAAAAAAACACTCAATCTATCCAAACCTCAAAGCCAAAGTACCTAGACAAGCCAACTGCACATTCCCTATTTAAAATCCCTATCACAGCTAGTCATACCTCACTCAAGAAAATATCTAAACCACCTTCATTCAAACCTCCAACTAGAACTCACTTCAAAATAGCAGGAAAAAAAACAAAAGAAAGTCAAGTTGAGGCTGGTGCTATCTGGAACTGCTTCAATCAGGATGATTTTCTACCAGTTTCTAAAAGTATAATAGATGATGATTATCACCAACAATCAGCTGAGAAGCTAGTCAAAGTTTGAGTTATTTCTCTAGGAGAAGTCAGAATTTACTACAAAGATGGCACCTTCATTTTGCTGAATAGAGAAGCAATTAAAACATTTTCAAGTGCATAATTTCAAAAAAGTGATTAGTTTGATGAATGCAAGGGATTCAAGTACAAGAATGAGGAAGGTTGTATTGTCCGAGAGATTGAGAGAAAGGAACATAAGGCATGCAAGGGAAAAGGCTGAAAGGGAGGAAAGAGAAAAGAAATATGTTGATGAGATTGAGATATTTGAGAAGAAATCAAATGAACTGAAGGCAAGGGGGTTGAGCAGAGTTTCTAAATATGGACATTTTCTGAATATTAAGACAGGCAGAGTTTCAAAATACACGATTCATCTTCTCAACAGTTACTCATTACTAGAATGGCTCAAACTAGTGGAAGCTCGAAGAGGGACTGAGATTATTAAAGAGCATGAAGTATTAGTCAAACTCAAAGACTTCATTAGAAAAGAACCTGGTTATGAGAAATTTACCTAAGCTTTGTAACTTTGTACGGATGTAATTGTAAGTTGTATAAAAAATTGTATTTTGTCAATTTTTAAATCTTATTGTAATTTATTTTAGCTTGGGGTTAGTCTTGTTATCAGGCATGAATTTGTGATAAGTAATCTTCCCACAAATTGGGGGAGATTTGTAATGACTCGTGTATTTTTGTACTATTTAAATGTGTAATTATTAAATAATTAATTAAATAAAATTTGTGAATGGGATCTGTCAGCTGTCTGTTGTTTTATTATTAACTATGTGGGATTTTTGGTGTATAGGGTTGTTCTCGTAATTAAAGTATTGAGTTGTACTGCTTTGTTTTCACTTTTAAGAGTGGTTTTACTATAGATTTATTCCATAAATATTCGGATTATCTCTAAAATTGTTTTTATGGTTTTATAATTTTAATAATTATTTATGGGAATTTATAAAATTTAGAAATTAATATTTCATCAAGTGTTTAGCCCTGTATGATTTTCTGATTATATTTCAGTATAAATTCCGTATAAAATTCCAAAATGTTTCAAAAATTACAAAGCTCATATTTTATGAAGTTTTAAATATTCCGAGAATTTTAAAATTATTCTGGAAATTTTTGGGATTAATTTCACCCGCGCTTTGATTCGTTTAATTGTTAAAAGCGGGTATAAATTCCTTTTCAAAAATTTTCCTAAAATTACAAAATTTATGTTTTATTAACTTCGGGATATTTATAACATTTTAAGACAATTTTGAAAATTTTACGAGTTTATTTTATGTACAACTTGGTTCAATAAATCATGAAAGCGGGTCAAATCGAGGCTGTTGGAAAGGGGAATAAGGCACGTGTCAAGAGTTTGGACATTCAGTAGATAGGTGGCAGGCTGTGATTGGAAAAAAGAAGAAGAAAACAAATAAACAAAAACAAAACAAAACATCACTAATATACTCACAAACACATCCCCTGTTTCTTTAGTCTCTTTCTCGGGTTCATTTCTGCGGGTCGGAGTTTTCTTTCCCGTTCCTTGTTTCCCTGGGTACTGCCGCCTATTGTTCTCGCTTAATTCCGGTGATGGCCTTGGTTGTCCCTGCTTGATTGGTATATATATGTATATATTTTTATGTATATGTACGTATTCAGTCGATTATTGTGTATTGTTGATGTTTGTTTCTCCTTGCTCGGTCGCCGCCCTTCGCTGTTTTCCGGCGAAGTGGTGGCACGTGCTCAGTGTTGCTCTCTGTAGTCTCAGTTCTGTGTTGTTCCTTTGTTTTCGTTCTTGTTTCGGCCACTCGTGCGCGTGCGTGTGATGATAGTTTCTCTAATTGTTTTGTTATTTTGATGAATATTCGAATGGATTTAATTGATTATTTAAAATGAAAATATATTTTTCGTGCAGGGATAATTGCAATTAAATCGATAAAATTCATTTGGAAACCCGAATGTTTCGGGCACAGACAAATTTTGCCGCCGTCAACAATGATTTTCGATGAGTTGACGGTGGACCGTGATGATTATTCTGAGTCCTATATTTATAAAATACTATATAATATTTAATTCGTATAATTATTAAAATAATATTTAGAATGTAAAAATTAGTTTCCCGGAAAGAATCATTTATTATATTCTATCGAAGTGGGGTAAATAAATGGGATTGTAAATTGCGGAATTGATTGGTTTGGATTGTGGTTGTTGTTAATTGGTTGAGTTTGACGTCGAATTGTTTGGACGGTGTTATGGATAAAAACTTAGGGTATATTAACTGTTGTATTTATTACTAAGGTTCAGGAGCTCAAGGCCTTTAATGAGCTTAAGGCCTCGAATTGTTGGTGTAGGTGCCCTTGAGGCTATCTTTTATAGAATTACTTCATCGTTAGGACTTATTTAATGAGCTGGTAATCCCCCCCATTTATTGATTACAAAATTAATAAATAATCAGGGCTTTGGGCCTCATTAATTGGGCTTCGTTATTGGACCGTATCAGGTCTAACTAATTCAACATTAACTCTATTTCTAGGATACTTTTAGGCCCATATCATTTGCCCCCTAACTTCTGAGAAACCGTAAAATATTTCGCAGAAGTTAATTTCATTTGTTCCCTTACAGGGTATCGTTTTTGCATAAAGTGTAGAGCGATCTACACGTTTACAATGATTTGTCTTGCACACGGCTTCAGGGTTGTTTTAGAACCTCCCTATTATTTTCCTTACCTTATCCCTTTTTTTAGCAATATTCTGATATTTTTGGTATTGTTTCTTTAATATTTCAAGAATATTGTATCAAAAATAATTTTTCAAAATTATTTTCTAATTTTTCGGGATTTTTGCTTATTTTTCCCTATTTTTAGCAATTTTCCTGATTTTTGGCCCATTTTCTGATTAATTAAATAATTAGAAAATGGGCTCTCATGGTGCCATGCATCCTAGGTGTAGGTCACCCCCGCCTAGGAGACATGTTTCCAATAATGCCTAGGAATGTTGCCTCATGGGCGTTTTGGTTCCCTCTTACTTCCTAGGCATGGGTCACCCACGCCTAGGAGACATATTTCTAACAACGCCTAGGAATGTTGTCTCCTGGGTGCTGTTGGTTTCAATTCTCCCATACTTCCTAGGCATGGGTCACCCCCGCCTTGGAGATATATTTCTAACAACGCCTAGGAATGCTGTCTCCTAGGCGCTGTTGGTTTCAATCCTCCCATACTTCCTAGGCGTGGGTTACCCCCGCCTAGGAGACAGATTTCTAACAACGCCTAGGAATATTGTCTCCTGGGCACTGTTGGTTTCAATCCTCACATACTTCCTAGGCGTGGGTCACCCCCGCCTAGGAGACTTATTCTAACAACGCCTCGGAATGGTATCTCATGGGCGCTGTTAGGCTTCAATCCTTCTCATACTTCCTAGGCGTGGGTCACCCCCGCCTAGGAGACTTATTTATAACAACGCTTAGGATTGTTGTCTTCTGGGCGCTGTTAGGCTTCAATCCTTCTCATACTTCCTAGGCATGGGTAACCCCCGCCTAGGAGACATATTTGGTATTTCACACCCTTATAGGGCCGTGGCTCCAGGTCCAAACGATATGGCCTGTTACCCAAAGCCTGGGGCCATTCGGGTCTATAAGGAAACTTTTTATGTTGGTTTTTATCTTCCTCCTCACCCCTTCGTTTTTCGCCTTTTGGCTGAAGCCCGAGTCTGTCTGACCCAACTCACGCCCAATTCTTGGCGTTTCATTCACTATTACATGGCCAATCGCGTAAATATGGTTTTGAACCCAATGTTTGTGTCTTTCGTTATTTATTTAAATTTGTAAATGCTTCTGAGGACCAAGGATGGGTCAAAATAGTTCATAGATCCTTGGCCGTTCCTGTTTTGTTTCCGGTACCAACCCCGACTCGTATCCAACTTGGAAGAGTGAGTGGTTTTATGTGTTTCTGGATTCCGAGGAGGTTTTGGACCATTTTTCATGCCCAATTTCTCAAAGAGTGTAGACGGTTCTTTAAGGGACCTAAAATTGGGAATAGACGAAGATGCGGCCATCAAGGCCATCACAGCTGATAACTTGCATCATTGCGCTCTCATCCTTTCAGAGGGCAATTTGCAAAATTCAAATCTAAATAACCTGGGTCCCGAGGGTATTTCTTTCCTCTTTTTACTTCACCATTTAACTCCTTATTTCTGTCATTATTTCTTATATACCTATATCTTTTTTGCATCTAAGGTGGCTCTGGACGCGATTTTCAATAAGAGGGAGGCCCGTGCCACTAAGGGCTCCGCTGTTGAGACTCACCGCGATAAGCGGGTGAAGATTGGAGATGACCCTTCAGTCACGGTTAAGGAAGCCATTCCTACTTTTATATCCGAGAGGCCCCTCAGCCTTGATGAGGATACTTCTCCCTTTATTGTGACTTGGGACCTTCAGAAGAGGGACACGGTGGTGGGGAGCTCTGAGGCTGCTGCTCTTTGGTCCGAGAGCGTGGTTACACCTCCAATAAAAGTCACTTTCTCAGGGTCCTCGGGAGCTAAAGGAATCGAAACCAAATCTTCTGCTGGCTTCCCTCTTTTCTCGTCATTCTCACAGATATCGAGGTCTTCAATAGGCAGAACATGCCCCTCAACTCCATCTGCCCCAAGAGAGGCCACATAACTACTTCTTGCCATCTTTTGATCACCTCTCTCTTCTCCAATCCCATTCCGGGGGGAAACTTCATCACTGAATGATAGGAAGAAGGGATTGCCATGAAGGCATATATCCCTGTTCTTCCTATGATCGCGTTGTAAGTTGAACTAGCCTTCACCACCACAAAACCAACATATGTGTCGCTTGTCTTGGTTCCTGACCTATGGTCATTGGCAACTTAATTATCCCTTCTACGGGGCACTCCAATCCTGCGAACCCATATATCGGCATATCGGTCGGGGTTAATTGAGAATCATTGTAACCCATCCTTAAAAAGGTATCATGGAGTAAGATGTCCACCGAGGCACCCTTATCTACAAGGACCCTCTTCACCGGGCTGTTCCCTATTATCGGTGTTATGACCAGCGGGTCGTCATGAGGAAATTTCACACCTTCCAAGTCAAAATCATCAAATTCTATTGTCACTCCTGTCCTAGCCCTCTTTGGGGCTTCCCCATCAATATGCAGAACTTCTTTAGTATATGTTTTCCTTAAGTTCTTGGATAAAACAGCAGCAGTTGGTCCTCCAAAGATTGTATTTATCACAGGCCCTCGGGGTCGCGGTCCTCCAAAGATCGCATTTATTACCGTTCCCCTAGGCTGGGGATTTCGTCCCTGATCGCCTTGATCTCTCCTACGATCATCAAAGTTCTTTCTCCCGTTGTTATTCCTATCTCCTCCATCTCTAGTTTACTTGCTCAACCTTCCTTTTCGAATGAGAAACTCTATTTCATCTTTCAATTATCTACACTCATCAGTGTCATGACCAGCATCCTTGTGAAATCTGCAATATTTACTCTTATCTAGTTTGGTAGGATCAGTCAGGGGTTTAGGTCAACGAATATCTCTATCTTTCTCAATTTCCATCAAGATTTGGCTTCTAGGAGCATCCAGCTTAGCATACTCAGTGAACTTTTGTCCAGGTCCTCCCTTCTTCGGGGTTGAATCATTGCTTTGCTCAGTTCTAGGATACTAGTCCTTGGAAATATATTCCAGATCAGTTCTTTGCTTCATGCCACCAGCAGGCTCTTTATTCACTACCGTTTTCCTCATACTTTCCTCAACTTTGATATACTTCCCGGCCATATCTTGGAGCTGTAACATGCTTTTAGGAGGGCGCTTGGCCTACGAAATCTTGAAGAACTCGTCCCTAATTCCCTGCTGCAGTGCTATCATAGCCACCTTGTCATCAAGATCCGGGACCTTCAAGGCTTCCTTGGTGAAACGATTCAGATAGTCTCTCAAGGACTCTTTTGCTCCTTGCATAATGCTTATGAGGGATGCTGAGCTTCTTTCATGCACTCTCCCGCTGATAAACTGCTTAATAAAAGCCTGACTTACCTCTCTGAAAGAACCAATAGAATTAGGAGGCAGACTGCTATACCATCTTTGAGCCATTCCCGACAGGGTTTGAGGAAAGGCCTGACATTTAGTAGCGTCGTTCACGGGCTGCAGCAACAGCGTATTAAAGAATGTCCTAACATGATTAGCGGGATCTCATGTGCCATCATAAGCTTTGAAGTAGGGCATCTTAAACTTCCTTGAGATATGGGCATTCATTATCTCTTCAGTGAATGATGGAGTAAGATCATCAGGATCTGTCAGGGGAAGAAGATTGCTTGGATCAGCCCTTGGGACAACAGTCCTTCTCTGTAGTGGACCATCCAGGTCTATGATTGGAGGAGGATTTCTCCCCCTTGGAGGTAGTGGGGGTACGGAGGTCCGATGCACTTCCAAGTCGCGCTTCAGCCTTTGAATCTCAGCCTCGTGAGCCTTGATTCTCTCTGGCACTTCTTGGGAGTTTATCCCTCGAGTGCTCCTAGGGCGCTGGTTACCATCAGGCATCGGCTCTTTACCAGCACGCCTCCTTCTTGGGGCCACATCTTCATCCGAAGATTCGGAGTCTCTCTTAGTGTAAGGACCAGAAAATTCTTGATCCTCAGGGATATGAGCCAAACCACGTATATATTGGGGAGTCTGCCCTTGTGCTTCACTCCTATTAGCATGTCCACTTCCTCCAACCTTGGGGTAAAGGGGCATCCCATAAGAGGGGTTAGTGGTCACAATTGTTGAATACTCATACCCAACTGGTCGAGAATTCACAGGTGTATGTAGCTGTTGGAGTTGGGAATTCATCCCTTAAGAAGCCGGGGAATCGTCCCTTGAGGCTAGGTAGAGTTGCCCCTACTTGGGCTCCTTCTTGGTTGGTGGCATAGGTTGAATGCGGAGGTATCTCCACCATTGACGAAATCATTTGGATCATCCCCACTGGTGTTCCTTCAGGGGTGTTGTTTCATCTCCGTGTTCTCGTCATGTTTGTTGTAAGCTTTTCCCACAGACGGCGCCAAATGTTATGGATAAAAACTTAGGGTATATTAACTGATGTATTTATTACTAAGGTTCGGGAGCTCAAGGCCTTTAATGGCTGCTCTCGTGTTTCGTAGCTTAACTCTGCCTTTACGAGATGCCTACGTATCTCTGTGAATTAGAGAATCAAGCCAAAAAATGTAGTTCTTGATAGGAGGGGTGAGTCCCCTTATATAGATGTTGGGGGTCCTTGAATTGGACTAGGGTTAGGAGACTTGTTGAATAAGTCTCAGACTTTAGATAGACTCTGAAGTTCTAGAATAGAGGAATCAAATTCCTAGTTGGTTTAGGTGCCCTTAAGGCTATCTTTTATAAAATTACATCAACGTTAGGACTTATTTAATGAGCTGGTAATCCCCCATATTTATTAATTACGAAATTAATAAATAATCAGGGCTTTGGGCCTCATTAATCGGGCTTCATTATTGGACTGTATCAAGTCCAATTAATTCAACATCAACTCTATTTTTAGGCTATTTTTATGCCCATATCAGACGGGTAGTCCAATAAACAAAGGAGACGCTGCTCGATTTTCGAGGAAATTATTTCCAAAATTCGGGAACGTATCCTGTAAAATATCGGGAATGTCAGTCAACATATATACTTATATAATTATGAATATAACTGCCTTATAATAGTGCTTGCATGTTGTGATAAATGTATTGTAAGGATTTATGAACCCTATCTTTTGAACCGATGGTTGTATATAATTATCGAAAAAGGTTATTGAACCAAGTTGTGAGGGTGTGAACCCTAAATGTTATGTGTATTATAATTGTACATATAATTACGAGTCGAGATGTGTTATCATTCGGGTAGAATTGATAGCGAGGATATGTCAAGCATACCTAGATGTCTAACATAGAGTATTTCAACTCCTTTAGGTTTTAGTCGGAAGATCTGAAAATGGCGTCGAACTAAAATTAACCTAGTGATCAGTCGAAAAGTGCAGCGAGGTTCCAAGCGAAGGACCTGAGCGTTGAAGTCGGATCCAGGATAGTCTACTAATTAGGTGATAAATCCCGAACGTCCGAATCGGCTTTAAGTCAATCAGTAATAGTTGCAAAGCTCTGCAAGGCAAGTACCCCTGACCATTCTTTTATGGTTCAGTATATATGAATAACTATTTTTTTATTCTGATAATAGAACAGAACGTTATAAGTTACGTATCCCCTTTATTTGAAAATGTTGTTTAAAATATGTTTTGGGGAAAAGTAACTTCTGAAAGTACCTATATCTAAAATGTGATTAAAATGAAAGAAAGTTTTGAATAGTGTGCTGTGACAGAATGATTTAAAAAGAGATAGCTAACGGTGATTTTGGAAAACTGGATAAAGAAAATATTTTGATCCACCTATGTCGTGGAATGTTTTGATCCACCTATATCGTGGAATTTAGAAAGAGGTAAAAAGGGAATTCAGTTAATCTATTGGAATTGAGTAGGCGTAAGAGGCTAACTCGGTTGGGCGCTCTGTTTAACCGATTAGTCCAGCATGGGGGAAAGACCTAGCTAGTATTTCCCAAGTTCCATACATATTCTTTCTTTTCTGGACGGCCGTTAGTCACTGTCCGGTGATGATAGACTGATCAGCTATCTTCACCCATTGAACGTCCAATAGATTTGATTGATTTAGTTTTGAAACTGTTTAATAAATTAACTTGTTTGAAACTGATAATTTGGAAGTGAGATAGCATGCTAAAATTTAACTCTGGTATTTATACACAGCACACGACTGATGTTTTTATTTTACAGAGCATGCTAGTTTTAAATATCCAGTTTATGAATGTTTACCTTGCATTTGTGAATGATTTATAATTTCTGTTCCTATCACTGTTTTATCATAGATTACTTTACTTATTATTCATATACTGGTACTGTTGAGCAATTGATTGCTCACCCTTATAGAATGTTTTATATATGTATTGCAAATGCCTAGGAGATTCTTCCGTGTTAGTCAGGGCAGAGTTCCAGTTCCTTCTGTGTCAGGCTCCTCTGAGGTAGTTGTGTCAGACCAAAGATGGTATGTAGAGTTACTGTAATAAGATGATATTATCATGAATATTTGTGATAAACTGGTTTGAAATAATTGTAACCTAAGTCATACTTAAACCTGGAGAAGATCTTGGTAAAGGAGTCATGTTTATGTTGAGTTGTATTATATTATGTTGTTATTATTGATATTGATAACGTCAACTCCTGACCCCAGGGTTGAGGCCATCACAGTTGGTATCAGAGCTACAGGTTTGAGTCCCTGGGTTAGGTTAGGAGTAGAGTCAAAAGAGTGCAGGAAGGTTTATATATAGATGTGAGTTAGCAACTCAATCAGAGGAGCGAGTCTATGAGTCCATCAAGTGTTTCGGAGGCGTAACCCTGACATCTAGTGAGGATTGGCTGGAACTGCCCTAGCCTAGAGTACGTCTTCTTCGTATATGTATTATTGGTAATATCCGATAGATTTTTCTAGTTTTCCTCTCGAGAAAATGAGTCTGATTGAGAGAATTCAGCTTGTGAGCGGACCCTTGATGTGTCAGCTGAAGAGACACCAACGTTATTCCTAAATATTACATTTTCTATGTTAAGGAATGTTGCTAGACCAACTATGCGACCTCGGTGAGTTCAGATGGAATGATAATAGTTAGCGGCTGCTATGACAGGCAAGTCTCATAGTGAATGTGGATCAGTACTGTGGTTTATATCTTTGAACCCTTATACTTCTTTCTTGATATGTATTTTGTTTCTAGAATAATTGCTTGCTATCCCATAAGTTGCTTACTTTTCATGTGAGAAAGTTAAGAATGCGAAGTAAGCCACTTAGGGTCCTGTTGATCTCATTACAAATTAGATTTTCCCCTTCCTATTTGTGAATTTCCATTTAAACATTGTTTCTTTCCTCGGTGATTCTATCGGTTGATTGGGGCAAACAATGCATATGATTTGACTATTTATCTGTGTGATAAAGGGTCTGGTGGGACGCCACCGAAATATGTGTTATATACTATGCGGTACTAAGACTGGCCATCTTATGTACTTGTATGGCTGCTCTCATTCATATCTATATCTTTTTCGCTTTTCCCCCTTTATAATTGATTCCTTGATTTCAAAATCCCATGGAAATTAATTCATCAGTAATCTCTGTAGTTAGACAGTATTGGTTATTAGGAGTAAATGAAAGTTGACTGTTAGGATGAATGAAAGTCTTATATTAGGTTGTTATTTAAGAGTAGTGGCGGCAATGAGGATTCAGGATCCAATGGCAAAGTTGTAACTTCAGAAAAGTAATTCAGAGGTTGATGGGTCCCTTGCACGTGATAGGAAATCAGCCATAGAGGAATGATTGAATGAAACTTGGACTAAAGTGCTTAGAAAAGTCCAGTGTTCCTTAAGTTGACTTGATTTATCAGTTTGTTCTATGTAGGTTTTGGCTGATATAGCCATCCAAGTCTTGTTGCATATCAGATTAGTTTAGCTGTGATAATTGAGTAATGATGGGAAGTTAGTCGGTTACTGTTGTATTAAGGAGCCATGTTACGGTGTTTAGCTTCTTTATTTTAGTTTTTATGTACTGTTGTTGATTCTGCTACTGTCATTATTGCTATTGTTGCTAGTGCTGTTAATATAGTTCTCTTTTATAAATGGACCCTAATATTAAAGACTCGGGTATTGTGACTGAGCAGCGTTTTCCTGATACAGGTGCACCGTCTAAACAGTGATATTTTTTGACATACATTCTTGTTATATTTTTGAATAAATCTACTTCTATATTTCAGGAAAATGCCACCCAAGAAAGCTACCCAGTCTAAAGAGAATAGTAGTAGTTTTGTTGTAGGTCCAGCTATAAATGAAATTCTGGATTTGTTGCGCCAGCAGCAGCAACAACAACAACAACAACAACAACAAGAACAACAACAACAATAGCAGTTAATCCAATAGGTTCAGCAGCAGCAACTACTGTTACAGCAACAACAGCAAGGAGTGAACCAAGGTATATTCCGTGTTATGCACTAATGTGGTTTATAGAAAAGAAGAAAAGGATGGATGTATGCAGTTATGTACTGACTATCGGAAGTTTGAAAAGTTGATAAATAGAAATAAGTAACCCTTGTATAGAATTGATTATTTAGACGATTTAATTAAAGGAACGTGTTGGTTCTTGAAGGATGACCTAAGGTAGTATTAACAGGCTACTGTCAATTAAAGGTTAAGCCTAAGGTCATATTAAAGACTGTGCTTAGAGTGAGGTATAGACATTATGAGTTCTGATAATATTATTTGGATTGACAAATGCACCGGTCGCGTTTAAAGGTTTATTGAATAGAGAGTATATGGAGTAATTGTATAAGTGTAATTGTATTAATTGATAACATCTTCAGCTATTCAAAACTTAAGAAAGTCCATATGGAACGCCCAAGGATTTTCCTATGAAGATTAGAAGGGAAGCAACTATAAGTCAAGTTTTCAAGTATGAACTTTGGTTGAAATTAACAAAAGATTATGATTATTCCACTAACAACCACCTAAGCAAAGCCAGTGTAGTAGCATATTCCTTGTACATAGAGGAAGGATTGAATGTGATTAAGATCACTAAAGAGTTAGCAAAAGAATTGGAAAGAGTGGAAGTGGAAGTTTAAACAAACAAATGTGATAAGAAGCCACTATACGAAGTTCATTTTCAGTCTAAGCTGAGTGAAAAGATAAGGGAATTGTTAGGCCCTGGATTAGTTCGCTAGATTATGAATATAAAGTATTGATTCGGAAAAGGTTAAAATCAACTCATGGTATACAAAGAGCGAATGCAGATTCGTATCCAAAGGCTATAGAGATTAAAATTGAAGCATTAGTATTGCTGAAGGTTTCGCCTTGAAAAGGAATAGTAAGATCTGAGCATAAAAGTAAGCTAAGCCCTAGGAATATCGGATCGTGTGAGGTATTGAGAAAAGCAAGTAAAATCACCTTTGAGATAGTGCTGTTACCACAACTGCAGCATACTCATTGTGTGTTTTACGTCTTTGTGTCAAAGAAATATATTTTTATTTAAATCAAGACAATGTGTATGACCCAATCTAGATCCTAGATCATAAAAAGCGAGACCTCAGGGATAAGTTTATTTCTATAGTGAGTATGTTTTGGAATAATTCTGAATAGAAGAGTCTACTTGAGAGTTAGAGTCAGATATGCTTGACAAATATCCTCACTTATTTCATTAGTTCAGATTTTGAGAACAGAATCTTTTTAAGGGGGGAAGGATATAACGACTCGTGTATTTTAGTACTATTTAAATGTGTAATTATTGAATAATTAGTTAAATAAAATATGTGAATGGGTTCTGTCAGCTGTCTGTTATTTTATTATTAACTATGTGGGATTTTTGGTGTATAAGGTTGTTCTCGTAATTAAAGTATTGAGTTGTACTGCTTTGTTTTTACTTTTAAGAGTGGTTTTACTATATATTTATTCCATAATATTCATATTGTCTCTAAAATTGTTTTTATGGTTTTATAATTTTAATAATTATTTTTGGGAATTTATAAAATTTAGAAATTAATATTTCATCAAGTGTTTAGCCCTGTATAATTTTCTCATTATATTTAAGTGTAAATTCCGTATAAAATTCTAAAATATTTCAAAAATTATGAATCTCATACTTTATGAAGTTTTAAATATTCTGAGAATTTTAAAATTATTTCGGAAATTTTTGGGATTAATTTCACCCGCACGTTGATTCCTTTAATTGTTAAAAGTGGGTATAAATTGTGTTTCAAAAATTATCCTAAAATTACGAAATTTATATTTTATTAACTTCGGGATATTTATAACATTTTAAGACTATTTTGATAATTTTATGAGTTTATTTTATGTGCAACTTGATTCGATAAATCGTGAAAGCGGGTCAAATCGAGGCTGTCAGAAAGGGGAATATGGCACGTGTCAAGAGTTTGGACATGCAGTAGATAGGTGGCAGGCCGTGACTGGAAAAAAAAGAAGAAAACAAACAAACAAAAACAAAACAAAACATCACTAATATACTCACAAACACAGCCCCTGTTTTTTAGTCTCTTTCTCGGGTTTATTTTCACGGGTCGGAGTTTTCTTCCTCGTTCCTTGTTTCACTGGGTACTGCCGCCTTTTGCTCTTGGTTAATTCCGGTGATGGCCTGGGTTGTCCCTGCTTGATTGCTATATATATGTATATATTCGTATATATATGTACGTATTCAGTCCATTATTGTGTATTATTGCTGCATGTTTCTCCTTGCTAGGCCGCCGCCCTTCGCTATTTTCCGGCGAAGTGGTAGCGCGTGCTCGGTGTTGATCTCTGTAGTCTCAGTTCTGTGTTGTTCCCGATTTTTGTTCTTGTTACGGCCACTCGCGCGCGTGCGTGTGGTTGTAGTTTCTCTGATTATTTTGTTATTTTGATGAATATTCGAATGGATTTACTTAATTATTTAAAATGAAAATATATTTTTCGTGTAGGGATAATTGCAATTAAATCGGTAAAATTCGTATTGGAAAACCGAATGATTCGGGCACCGACGAATTTTTCCGCCGTCAACAATGATTTTCGATGAGTTGACGGTGGACCCTGATGATTACTCTGAGTCCTATATTTATAAAATACTATCTAATATTTAATTCGTACAATTATTAAAATAATATTTATAATGTAAAAATTAGTTTCCCGGAATGAATCATTTGTTATAATTGATTGGTTTGGATTGTGGTTGTTGTTAATGGGTCGTGTTTGACGTCGAATTATTTCGACGGGTAGTACAATAAATATAGGAGACGCTGCTCAATTTTTGAGAAAATTATTTCCAAAATTCGGGAACGTATCCTGTAAAATATCGGGAATGTCAGTCAACGTATATACTTATATAATTATGAATATAACTGCCTTATAATAGTGCTTGCGTGTTGTGATAAATGTATTATAAGGATTTGTTGGGAATATATTGTGAACTTGATGATTACATTAACAAAACACCTTAGTAGATTTAACTTTGTGAAAAATGTAGCTGTAATAACCCCAATTTTTGGAATTTTTGAAACACGGATAAATAGTAACTTTTGCTGATGATGCTGATTAAGGAAAATTATCAGACCACGCTATATAGGAGTACTTTTATGGAAATTCTAAGATCGTATTAGTATTTCATAAAGTAAATGAGTGTATGTAAAGGTCGTTAGAATTCGAATCCGGACACTTTGATTTTTCCCGAAAATCCACCAGATACCGAAAGAAATGAGTATAAGGTAACATGATTAAAAGGATTTAAATTCAAGGATTATAAGAGAGGATCATAAAAGGAATATAAAATATTGAGAAAGGTTTAGGGGAACCGAAGTAATAAGATCCCAGATATGATCCCTCAAATGACGAACGAGAACGAAAGTTAAGCGAACCATAAAACAAATAAGCGACCAAGAGACAAGCTTGTACAAGAAGCCAAGGATTGTGACATCATCAAACCACAAGGAAATGACATGTGTTAAAAAGGTGACACAAGCATGGTGACATAAGCAAGACAAAAAGAAGTGTGTTGTTGGTTGATTATTGGTCATGCAAAAGTTACCATGGTAAAAGATCAAAATTTGCCAAGCCAAAAAGGAAATCAACCAAGCAAAATATCATAACACAAAAATTAAAAATTTGACTTTGCTCCCATGAAGAGAAGCTCTCGGCCAAAACAAACCCAGCAACTTGAAATTGTCATATCTCCTTCAATACTCACTCAAATGTTGTGTTCTACAGCTCGTTGGAAAGGTATTGAGATGGCCTACAACTCTTGTTCACAAGTATTGTCTAAATAAGCATGATAAGACCCTCATTTTTACAGTTCTTTCAATCGTACTTTTAGAAATTTCAAAGCCTAACTTTGTGTTCTTGATTTTTTTGGAAAGATCAAGCTTGTAGGAGGCTCCCTAAGGCTTCATAGCAACTTAACACCTACCAAGGAAGGTATAAACTTCAAACCATAGCCTTTACTTTTACTATTAGTGAGTTTGATGGTTGGTTTTCAAAATGAGAAGCATGATCTTTGATTATTAGTAGTTTGATTTGAAATTGGAGTGATTTAGTGAATGAATCTTGTTATAGTTAATAGAACTTGATTGTGGTTGGTTGAGATGAAGAATCTGTAGAATAAGGACTTGTATAGTATTATGTAGTTGAGGTTTTGATGTGTTAATAATTATGGGTTGTTTGGTGAGGTTTTGGTGTAGTGAGAAACTTGGAAAACTCGTAAATATAGCCGTCGTAATGCCCGTTTTCCTTAGACTGTTGTACATGAATCTCGGACCAGATAACTCACTGACCAATATTTAAATTTACAATGTTTAGGTAGATCATGTCGTAAGCTTCGTTTTGGTATGTGGTTCGCTTAGATCCGATTTACGGATTTGGAGAAACGACCGTTTTAAGTAACGGCGTTTCACGAACGAACCTTTACCCCTCACTTTACTTTGAGACCTTGGTTAAGGCCCTTAAATGACTAATTGGAGTATGAAACAATTATGTAAAGTGTATTAGGCAGTTGGTAGAGTACTCGTGAAAGAATCGCCTTAAAATTCTTAATGGTTAATTTATTAAAAATGGTGGAGCCGAGGGTACTCGAACGACTTATGTGATTCGTTAAGCGTAGGAGTGACCATAAGCGAACGTTAGGGTTCAATTGGTTAAAGTCTAGTTTCTTAAGCGACCGGGGTTTAATTCCGACTTATATTGTTGTTCATAGGTTATCGGACCCACTCTAAGCTTAAGTCTATCCGGGAACACTCAGGCAAGTTTTCTACCCATTATACTGTTGTTGTGATGTATACATATGTATATGCATTATCTTGTGATAGATGCATGGTGGTTAATTAGCAAATCTTGCGATATATTGGAGCATGTGATATGGTATATATGCATGTCTATTTCGTAATCTTGATATATATTGTTGATTCAATTGCTTATAAGTTGCATAATATGTATGCTAGAGATAAGCAGTAGTTGCATATACCCTTAGTATAGGGGACCCAAAGGTGAACATTTTCTAAAACCGGGAGTCGATGTTCCCGAGTATATTATATATATATTTATATATATATAGATATAGTTTTCAAAACTATGAATCGAATAAGGTTTATTCGATAACTTTATTTTATTAATGAATATTATTTTGAATATTTATTTGAGGGCTTATGACTCCGTCTATTTTATTGATGAATATTATTTTGAATATTCATTCGAGGACATATGACTCTGTTTATTTTATTTAATGAATATTATTATTTGAATATTCATTCGAGGACTTATGACTCCGATTATTTACTAATTATTATTCTTTATTTTATTAAAGAATAATGTGTCGATAATCAAACTCACTTTTGATTATTCAAATAAAGATCCTACTTTCGTATAAGTATATCTTTGGTTATTTAATATTCATTTCAATTATGAGTTTTAAAACTCCTACCTCGATTATTTTTATAAGGATCACCCTTATGGGAATATTATTTAAATAATAATATTCAGATATTTTCTAATATATCGGGACTGATTTATTTTACTAAATCAGCATTACTACAAACATTCTTAAAAATGTTTTCGAGTCTTCAAAATGATTTTTAAAAGTTAGGGCGGATCCCAAAACTCATTTTTTTATATTTAAGATCTTCCTTTCAAAGGGGATTTAAATACTCGCTCAAAACCTGAGGGATCCGGCTCTGTGGTGTATTTTATATTCGCAACAAGGTTGTTGTTTTGATAAAAGAGTTTTTGATTACTTACCCAACACTCGGGAAGTAAAATTCTTGGAACAAGTTAATCCATTAACAGGCACCACCTGGGAAATATCGGTGAGTTTTCCTTTCCAACTAGATACGACTTCTTGGTGGAGCCGTATCAACAAGTTTTTACTTGGGGAAAGGGGGGACAAGCTTTACGTTTCAGAGTCATAGATTTCATCTGAACTAGGAGTGGCGTAAGTGGTCGAGTGGCGCCGGCCCAGCCTTATTATATTGGCCCAAATGGCCTAGAAGTTCCGTTAAGATGGTCCATTCCTTAGGAGTCCAGTGTTCGGTTGCAAGTAAATCCGACAGGTTCTCCTCTACATGTAGAAAATGGTGGGGTTGCACTACTGCGACTGATCATCGTGAGTGGTCTTCCTGGCGCGGCAAACTCCCGTAATGAGTTCATCATCCAATTGGATATTTCTGCAACACTACCCAGAGCACTTCGATAGAAAGGCTACGGCTGGGCGATTGTTGAGTGTTGGCAGGGTCGAGTTTTCAAAATGATGTTCTCATCAAATGAAGTATCTCGTAACTTCATTTCATTTTGATGATATTTCAAAGATTGATTCTATACAAGTTTTGTATTGTAGCTTAATCTATGGGATGAACTATTTATACATTGAACGGTGGTAGTTCAAGTAGTATTCGGAAAAGATATAAGTATATTAGAGTATCTTGTAACTTTATCTTTTAAACTTATATCTAGTAAATGATTATCTTGTGCATGTCAAAGATTTTCAGAAAAACGTTGAGACAAGGTTAGATATATGAGATCACCTTGCAACGATATTTTTATACATTTATAAACTGGAACTCTGTGTATATTATACATGTTAGAGGATTTAAAATATTGTGAAAAGTATAGAGGTATATATATTGAATATTTTGCGACTTGATCGCGTTAAGATATCAACTTGGTTCATTTCTTCTTGACCAAGACTTTCATGAGTACTATGAGAATGCTCATATATTGTTAATTATTATACATATTATTTCGGTGGGCTTGTTTCTCACCCTTGCTTTCTTCTTTCATCACACAACAACAGACAGACAAGATGAACAGGACCAAGCTCCCAATTTGTGAGCGGATAGGAAACGTTCCGCAGTTTCCTATAGGCGTTGATGTCGTTATAGCTGAGGTAGGAACTACCAATAGGCTAGGCTTTCAACTTTTGATGTACCAGACTTATGTATCTTTATGAATTGTAATAATGGCAAAGAAATGTAAATTTATTCAGAAACCCTTTTATGGTGTAACGATTTATAATTGTGGAATAAAATGACTTGTTTTATTTTTGATATTCATCTTTGAGAATATAACTTGTGGTGTGTGTGTGTGTATATTGTGGGGTCACAGTACTCAGTAGTTGGTTGACTGTTAAGATTAAGTATTGATAAAGGAAATGGAACTCGTGACAACCCGAATCCCCGAACCCGGATTTGGGGATGTTACAGTAGCACTCGATGGATGATCAGATATAGTCCCGACGGATGACTCAAATATAGTCCCGACGGATGATGATTTGACATCTATCGAGTGAGTAGCTTATGTAATAATAAGTATTGTAACTCATTTATGCAAACAACTTTGTATAGATTCTGTAGTAGCATACGAGTCATGTTGACTCTTATTAGATATGCAGAATAGGTTGATTAATTGTAAATATAAGATGTCTTGTAATTCTGCATAAGTGAAATGAAGTCTAGTATCAAATAGCTACCCGACGGATGATCAACAAAGCTACCTGACAGATGATAAATAAAGCTACCCGAAGGATGACAAGTATGTACCCGACGGATCATCAATTAAAATGTCTGTTGACAGTGAAAACACAGTCACATGTGTAGGGTGTTTGCAAAAGGAACGTGGCAGCCTGTTTAATAGGAAATGAAGAACAAAGAAGCATTACCATTTCCATGCAAGTTAAGAAGATTTTCAAAGATGCTGGAATAGAGTAGTGAAGGAGCATGGAGTTTGACTTGATAGTTTTGTTTTATTATCCTGTCTTATTACCATGTAAACTTGGTGGTATATAAACCAAGTGTAGCTAGTAGAACAAAAAACTAAGCAAGCACTTTTAGAAGAGAAATAGAAAAAGCTGTAACTGTTAAGAATTTCTCTGTAGTTTGTTTGTTCACTTGTAAAGCAGCTGTGAGACAATTTGTTCTTCACAGAGTTCTTAATTCGATATATATATATATATATATATATATATGGTGGATACTTTCAAATCCACCAGAAAGTTTTAAAGACTTATATTTTTATTACTTTGTGTTTTTGATTTATCTAACTTGTGATTCCGCATCTTGCAAATCAAAACACTTATATATATAGTTTGAGTTAGAACATTTTATAGTTCAAATTTTTTTTACTAGAATTACATTCAACCCCCTTCTGTAATTCTTGATACATTGTTAGGGACTAACAATTGGTATCAGAGCAAGCTCTTGAAGCACAAAGAGTTTAAAGATCACAACAAACAGCAAGATGAACAAGAAGGATGTGGGAGTCAAGATTCCTTTTCTGGAAAAAGATAATTACCATCACTGGAAGGTAAAGATGCATCTTCATTTACTTTCTCAAGATGAGGCCTATGTGGATTATATAGAGAGAGTTCCTCATGTACCAGTGAGAGCTGTAACTGGAAATAAGCCATCAGTTCCCAAGCCAAGGCATGAATGGTCAGATCCTGATATTGAACAAGTCAGGAAAGACAAGAAGGCCATGAATATTCTGTTCAATGGAGTTGATGGTGACATGTTTGATAACATCATTAGCTGCAAGACAGCCAAGGAAGTTTGGGATACCATTCAAATAATTTGTGATGGCACTGAACAAGTTAGAAAAAACAAGATGTAGTTACTAATTCAGCAATATGAGCAATTCTACTATGAAGAAGGTGAAACTCTCACTGATATCTTTAGTAGATTTCAAAAGCTACTAAATGCTCTGAAGATGCATGGAAGACTCTTCCAAACCAAAGATTCTAACCTCAAATTCCTGAGATCCCTTCCAAAATAATGGAAACCAATGACAGTCTCCTTAAGATATTCACAAGAATACAAGGAGTTTACACTAGAGAGACTATATGGAATTCTAAAGACTTATGAGCTTGAAATAGAGCAAGATGAAAGAATGGAAAAGGGAGGAAGAAAGGAGGGTCCATTGAACTAGTTGCTGAGTTAGAGAAAGAGAAGGAGATGAAGATGGAAGCTATTGAATCTACTACATCAAAGGTCTGTGAAAGCAAGGGAAAAGGGTTGGTAGCTGATAATGAAGATCCATTGAGTCAAGATGACATGGATGATATTGATGAACACTTAGCATTCTTATTCAGGAGGTTTGCCAAGCTCAAGTTCAAAAAGAACTTTGGTGTTGCTAAGCCAAATAGAAACATGGTGGATATATCAAAATTTAAATGTTTCAAATGTGGCTTAGTTGGTCATTTTGCAAATGAATGCAGAAAGTCAGATTCCAAGAAAAAGTTTGAGCATTTAGATTATAAACAGAAGTATTTTGAGTTGCTCAAGCAAAAGGAAAGGGCTTTCATAACACAAGAAAATGATTGGGCAGCTACTGGACTAGATGAAGATGAAGATACAGGCTATGTCAACCTAGCCCTGATGGCCAAGTCTGATGAGACAGAAACAAGTTCTTCAAGTAATCAGGTAATCACAACAAACCTAGCACATTTAACTAAAGATGAGTGTAATGATGCAATTAATGATATATCCACAGAATTATATCACTTGCGTGTTACTCTTAAGGCTCTCACCAAAGAAAATGCTAAAATTAAAGAAAACAATTTGTTTTTAAGTGAGAGGAACAATGTGCTAGAGTCTCAGTTCATTGAATTTGAGAAATTAAGAATTGAGTGTAAGATTGCTAAGGATGAATTAACTGAGTCCTTGAAGAAAGAAGAAATTTTGAAGAAGCAGCTTGATCGTGAACAAGAAGTGATCAAGGCATGGAAATCATCTAGAGATGTCCATGCTCAAATCACCAAAGTTCATGGAATTGAGTCCTTTTATGATGCAGCCTGGAAGAAAAGTAAAGAGAAGCTGGAATCCAATTAGGTTGAAGGATTTCTAACAGATGTAGACTCGATGGATGATGAGAGTCATCCGTCAGATAATCAAAAAGATTATCCGTCGAGTGACATAAATCCTCATTCGTCGGCTGTGAGCAAACCTGTGAGTAAAGCCAAACTTGCCAAGTTTAATGAAAAATATGGATCAGTTTCCAAAAACTTCATTTCAGGAGAATCAAGTCAAGTGAATAAGGAGAAGAAAGTGAATGTTGGTCATCTGTCCATCAAATAATTGAATGACAGATTAGAAAAGATAGAGGTTAAAACAGATGCTAAAAGGAAGAACAATAGAAATGGGAAAGTTGGAATTAACAAACATAACAACTACACACCTGATAAATATGCTCCTAGAAAAATATGTGTTAAATGTGGTAGTGTTAATCATCTGTCTATTAATTGCAAAATTTCCATGCCTACTTCCATGACTATACCTCCTTTTTTCCCAACATGAGTGTTATGCCTTCTATGCCTATGAATGCTATGTCTGCACAGAATATGAATACACAATTTGCTAATATGCCATTTGCACCTAATCCTTATTATGCTGCATTTAGTATGCCTCAAATACCATTTAGCATGCCCTACTGGAATAACATGTTTCCAAATAGCATGCCATTTCCTGTTAATCAAAATGTGTATGATAATTCTGTTTTAATGACTGGTTTCAAAGGTCCAACTCAAATGACTAAGGATGAATCTGATATCCCCAAGTCAAATGAGATAAAACCTAAGAAACAAAAGAATAAAGCTAACAAGGACCCAATGAAACTTGGGTACCAAAATTAACTTGATTTGGTTTTAATGTGTGCAGGGAAATAGAAAGAAACTGTGGTACTTGGATAGTGGTTATTCAAGACACATGACTGAAGATTCTACCCTGCTCACAGAGTTCAAGGAGAGAGCTGGCCCAAGTATTACTTTTGGAGATGACAGCAAGGGTTATACTGTGGGATATAGCTTGATTTCTAAAGACAATGTCATCATTGAGGAGGTTTCCCTAATGGATGGTCTCAAGCATAATTTGCTGAGTATCAGCCAGCTTTGTGACAAGAGCAATTCAGTAACCTTCAATTCAGAAGCCTGTGTTGTGACAAACAAGAGGAGCAACAAAGTGGTTCTCACTGGAGTGAGAAAAGGAAATGTGTACCTAGCTGACTTCAACTCATCAAATGCAGAATCTGTTACTTGTCTTCTCAGTAAAGCAAGTCAAGATGAAAGTTGGCTATGGCACAAGAAACTGTCCCATCTAAACTTCAAGACCATGAATGAGCTTGTCAAGAAAGAACTGGTTAGGGGTATTCCTCAAGTGGAGTTTTCTAAGGATGGATTGTGTGATGCTTGTCAGAAAGGAAAGCAGATCAAAGTATTATTCAAAAAGAAGCTTGATTCAACAATTGAAGAACCTTTGCAATTACTACACATGGATTTGTTTGGACCAGTCAATGTGTTGTCCATCTCAAGGAAAAGATTTTTCCTAGTAATTGTGGAGGATTTCTCAAAGTTATCTTGGACATATTTCCTAAATTCTAAAGATGAAGCTAGTGAAATCATCATCAATCACATAAGGCAAGTCAATAATCATCCTGGTTTTAAAGTAAGAAGAATCAGGAGTGACAATAGAACTGAGTTTAAGAATTCTGTGATGAGATCATTTTGTGAAGAAACTGGGATTATGCATGAATTTTTTGCAGCAAGGACTACACAACAAAATGGAGTGGTAGAAAGAAAGAAAATATTTCTTATTGAAGCTGCAAGGACAATGCTTGAAGAATCAAAGTTACTAACATACTTTTGGGCTGAAGCTGTAAAAACTGCCGGCTACACTCAAAATATCTCTTTGGTGAATCAAGCAAAATGCATGACTCCCTACCAATTGTTCAAGAACAGGAAACTAACTCTAAATTTTCTTCATGTCTTTGGCTGCAAATGTTATATCTTGAAGAATCAAACTGTTCAACATGGGAAGTTTGATGCTTAAGCAGATGAAGAAATTTTTGTTGGATATGTTGTGGAAAAGGCATATAGAATCTACAATCTAAGAACCAACATTATGGTGGAATCAATACATCTTGTGTTTGATGATAAAAAGATTGAAGGACTGCAAGTTGGAGATTTCCATGAGAGCCTCAAATTTGACAATGTGGAGATGGTTAGTGATGATATTGATGATGAAAGTGATCAAGAAACTATAACTAAGGATAGTGCATAAAAATCTACATCTAATGAAGCTAATAACTTAACATCCATCGAGTTACAAAATGCTTCATCCGTCGGGAGACAATCTGCATCATCCATCGGGAGACAATCAGCCTCATCCGTAGGAACTCAAAGTGCTTCATCTGTGGGGTCATTGAGAGAAGTTGAAATTCAATGTAGATCACTCGCAGAAAGTTCCCCTTTCTCAAATCAAAGACTCACTAACTCAGGGGGAGTTTTCATAATCAAAACTCAATCACACATCAAGACAATAATGAGGCATCTTCATCTAGAGCAAATCTAACTCAAGAAAGAAAATGGACAAGAGATCACCCCTATGAGCTAATTAATTGTGATGCATCTTCTAGAGTTCAGAAAAGGAAAGCAACTCAAGATGAATGTCATTACAACAGCTTCATTTCTAAGGAAGAACCAAAGAAGGTAGAAGAAGCTATGTTGGATCCTGATTGGATTTTAGCTATGCAGGAAGAGCTAAACCAATTTGAAAGGAACAATGTTTGGAAGTTAATACCCAAGCCTAAAGGAAAGAATCCAATAGACACCAAATGGGTATTCAGAAACAAGATGGATGAAAATGGCATAGTAGTTAGGAACAAAGCTAGATTGGTTGCTAAGGGCTATTGTCAATAAGAAGGAATAGATTTTGATGAAACCTTTGCTCCTGTTACAAGACTTGAAGCCATTAGAATCTTGTTAGCCTATGCAGCCTATGCTAATTTCAAGGTCTATCAAATGGATGTCAAAAGTGCCTTTCTAAATGGAGATTTGGAGGAGGAAGTCTATGTCAGTCAGCCTCCTGGTTTTGAAGATCCAAATCTACCTGATCATTTATACTATCATTTGAAAACACTTTATGGATTAAAGCAAGCACCTAGAGCCTGGTATGACACTTTGTCAAAGTTTCTTTTAGAGAATCACTTCACTAGAGGTACTGTAGACAAAACTTTATTCTTTAGAAATGTTAATGGCTCTAGCATACTTGTTCAAATTAATGTAGATGGCATTATTTTTGGCTCTACAGATGAAAAACTTTGCAAAAAGTTTGCCAAATTGATGCAAAGTAAGTATGAAATGAGCATGATGGGAGAACTCACTTACTTTCTTGGTTAAGAAGTTAAGCAAATTAGTGATGGAATATTCATTAGTCAAACTACATATATTTATGATCTTTTAAAGAAGGTTGAACTAATGGATTGTACATCTGCAAAAACTCCCATGGCCACTGCAACTAAACTTGAATTAAACACTACTGAAAAGTCTGTGGATATTTCAAGTTACAGAGGCATGGTTGGCTCACTTCTATACTTAGCAACTAGTAGGACAAATATAATGTTTGCTACATGTCTTTGTGCTAGATTTCAGGCTGATCCTAGAGAATCTCACTTAATTGCTATTAAGAGAATTTTCAGATATCTCAAAGATACACCAAAATTTGGCATTTGGTACCCTAGAGATTCTGGTTTTCATCTAACTGGTTATTCAAATGCAGGTTATGCAGGTTGTAGAATTGATAGAAAAAGTACAACAGGAACCTATCAATTTCTAGGAAACAAGCTAGTGTCCTGGTTCAGTAAAAAGCAAAATTCAATTTCTACTTATACAGTAGAAGCTGAATATATTGCTGCTGGCAGTTGTTGTGCACAGATTTTTTGGATGAAAAACCAATTACTAGACTATGGTCTGCAAGTGGAAAGAATTCCTATTTTCTGTGATAACACAAGTACAATTGCCATTACTGAGAATCCAGTACAGCATTCAAGAACAAAGCACATAGACATCAAGTACCATTTCATTAGGAAACATGTAATGAATGGTATTGTGGAACTACATTTTGTTCCAAGTGAAAAATAGCTTGCAGATATATTTACCAAGCCACTGGATGAATCCACCTTTACAAGGTTGGTAAGTGAGTTAGGTATGCTTAATTATTCTTGAATTATTTCAGATATTTTTGCAAGTTGTAATGCAGCCAGAAATTTAATTAATTTTCTGCCTTGGATAAAATTTTGGCTAAGTCAAAATTTACATCCCGACGGATGACCATTATCCATCGAGTTTGATCATCCGTCGGAATAGAATATCTAAAATTCAACTATTTTTCTGGATTATTTTAATAACCCGACGGATCAAATGTTTTATCCTCATCCATCGAGTTATCGAAATCATGGCCATTAATTCTCTAAACATTATCCATTGAGTTTACTTACAGTCTGTAAGTATATTTCTATGGATGGTTGATAGAATTTTGACAGTTTATTTTAATTTAAACGGCTATTTTGGGCAAATTTGATTGGTTCTTTATTACCTTTGTCAGTTTATTTTTGAGAGAGTATAAAAGCAAAATTCATTTTCATTACTTTTCTTTTATCATTCTTAATTCATCTGCTCTAACTTCTTTCTTTCTTAAAAGCAATTACCCTCTCTCTCTGCAATTTTCAATCTCTAACAATGGCACCAGTCGTCAAAATCATGTCTCAAACTAGCTTTATCTATGAGAAGAACAATTTCACAGCTCTAGTGAACAAGAGGATTCAACAGCCTGATGACTACCACAAAATGGTGGATTTTGTGCAAGGTTGTAAGCTCAACTATGCCATGCTAGAGTCTCCCACTATCTACTATGAGGTTGTGGAGGAGATATGGACAACTGCAGTGTACAACTCAACTGACAAGACCATCACTTTCACTATTAAAGGTAAGGAATTCTATGTTAATAGTGACATTATTAAAGCATGCTTTAGGATTCTTGATAATACTGTCACTACTCCACACACAGACACTGATATTGTTAACATATTAAACTCCATGGGTTATGCACTCACCATCTCTAAATTAAGTGAAATTAGGAGATTGGGTCTTAGGAAAGAATGGAGTTACCTGTGAGATGTAGTTACTAAATATTTTCTAGTAAAATTAGCAATTTTGATTCTGTTAATATCTCCATGCTCAACATGCTTTACATGTTAGTAACTGATAAATACTTTAATTTAAGTGATCTAGTCTTGTTTGAGTTGGGGTTTAAGTTAGGGGAGCTTAATAAGAGGGGTAAGAGTGTTTATTATGCTAGATTTTTCATGATGCTTGCTAACCACCTTTCTGAGGACATTGTGATTGAGAACCCAACCAACAAGTTAAATTGTTGGGTTTAAGAAAGAAGAATTATTGCAGATCTCAATAAAGCAGATCACCACAAAGAGGTGCCACTCTTCTACTTTCCAGTAATGGAGGCACCTCAGGTAAGTGAGGTAATGTCAACTGTCTCTACTCTTCCAACCTCAAACATTTCTTTAACTTCTAGTGTAGAAGTGGCATCTGTGTCAATGACCAGACAGATGCCTACCCAAACTACCAAAACCAAAGTTTCAAAAACAGAGACAAAGAAAGCCCCCTCTGGTGTCTCTCAAAAGATGCCAGTTGTAAATTCCACTAAACACATAGAGGGGAGTGTGAAGGTGGGAAAGACAGGTGAGGGACAGGGTGAAAATCAAAGAAGCCCTAAGAATAAGGATGGTGAGCATAGTGTACCCAAACCAAGCCACACCATAGTTTCCCAACAAACTATGGTTGTTAATAAGGACAAAAGCTCAATTTTAGTTTCATCCTCCCAAAAAGATGTAACTATTGAAACAAGCTCTCAACCAAGAGCACGGAACAAAAGGGGTAGGGACACAAGTTCACCATAAACTTACACAAGAAAGAAGAAAACTAAAACCCTTGAGGATGCACAGGGTACACACACAGTCCAAACTGGAGCTAAAGACCCAGTCACTGCACCATCTCAAAGTCAAATTGACGTGGCTCCAATAAATGTGGGGTCACAGCCAAAATCTGGACAAATTGAAACACCTCAAACACCAAATTCTCCCATACACTCTTTGGATGTTGACATGATTCAAACATCTTAACCATATTCTCATCTTTAACTCTGTTGGAGAAGCCAAAAATCCTTGCAAGTGAGCATCATCTTCTAGATGATTTGTTGGCTCACTTGTCATTTCTTTCTGAGATTGTTGAGACATCTGTGCCAAAATTTTCATCAATCTGCACAGAGTCTACAATAGTCTCCACTCCACACTCTTTCATTTCTACTCACTTGATGGATATTGTTCATCCGTCGAGTAGTGATTGTATCCCGACGGATGTGCCTAACAGCAGTCATCCGTCGGATAGTCAAATTACTAACACGATGGATATTTCTCATTTGTCGGGTGTCTCTGCACAAATCCAAAGTTCAACTATAGTTACAAGTGCAGATGACTTAGTAATTATGCAATCACTATTAGGATTGAGGGAAGGTAGTGACTTGAGTGAGAGTCTAGGCTGCTCCCAGGAAAAAGGAGAGGAAAAGAGTGATCCAATGCAGTCCATTTCTTCAGGACTGGAAAAAGTGAGTGTGAGGAGTCCCACCTTAGATGGTGAAGGTGAGGGTGTGAGGGTGAGGAGCCAAGGTGAGACCTTGATGCAAGAAACGAGAGAAAATGGGAGAAATGCAGGTACTGGATATATAAAGGTGGATGTCATTGTAAGTGAGTTAATGAATATCCAGGATGCAGACTGGGAGAGACTATCTCAGAAAACTCAAGCTGTTATAGATTCTATCTCCTTGGATGCTGAGACATTTACTCATCCTGTTCCAGCATATCAACTTCTAGCTGGACAGGGCAATGACAATGCAGAAAGAATGCTCAATCTGGTGCACACCACACAGTCCATGCAAAGAGCTAAGGATGCCATCAAAGCTTTTCCCTCAATAGCTGGTGATGTTGATTATGAGACTGGTACTTCTGAAGAATTCTTTGGAGGTGAGGGTGGAGATAGTGAAGAAGAGCCATTGGACATAAGGGAAGAAGTAGGCCCTAGTTCCAGATCAAGCATGCCATCATGGGCCTTCTCCAAGAAATGTGATGATCACCATTTCAAGACCACACTCATCCAACTTATCAGCCAAACACAGTCTGTACTTCAATCAACCACAAATGCTAGCACCAAGAAGCTTCTCAAAGCACATCTTGCTTCTCTCCAACTACAGCAAATATCAGGCTACCAAAAAAGTCAAAATGTTTCCCTCATCAAAAATGAAGTTGATCAACTTAAGAAAGACATCTCTGACAAGTTGGAAGCTAGACTTCCAGAGACAACAATGACAGACATCAAAAGACAGCTCAGGAAAAACTCTGACCTTACAACCAAGGTGGATTCCTTGGACAAAATAATGGTTGCTATGGAAGCTTCTCTTATAGCAATCCATCTACACCAAGCTCAACAAACAGACTTACTTCAGAGACTGGTGGCTGCACAGACCTCCTCCTCTACTCAACTTGCTGATAACAAAAAGGGGGAGAAAGAGAGTTCTAGGAGTGATCGGGAGCAAAAAGTGCTTAACATTCAAGTGAGTAAAGCAATTGTGCCAACAATTATTTTCACAAAGCCACCAGCTAAAGATAACATTGAGCTGATAAATGAAGCAGCAGCCACTTTGAGAGCAGCTGAGAAGAAGAAGTTGAGTCCAATCAACTGGGAGAAAATTGATGAGGATATTTAATAGAAATTTGTTCTAGCAAAGAAGCCATAAAAATCAGTCATTCATCACTCTCAAGTTAGGCAAATTTATGTGAATGATATGAGCATGAACTATCTGGAGAGAGGCCAGGCATCCTGCTTCAAATCCCCAAAGGTAGATCTAATCATGAAGCCAAAGGTGAACTACCCAAAGTCTTCACTCAAGAACCCTTTAGACACAGTGTATGAAACACGCAAGCCTGATGAGAAGAAGTTGTTGGCCAGGTCTATAGAATTCTATAAAGATCCTGCAGATTCAGCTCTAAAAAGGAGAATTGCCAAGGTTTTCAGAAATGGTAAGGAAATTTGTGTAGTGGTTGGACACCCTCAATTTATTGAAGCAAAAAGGGAAGAAAAGGAAGAAGCAAACTACTCTAGATGCTAAAAAGCTCAAACAAAAGAAGGAGCAAGCTGCTATCTTGGCCAAGTTGCAAGTTGTGAAACCCACACAACAAATTTCTGAACAACCATCTGAAACCACTGAATCTAAAGATCAGAAAATACAAGAAGCATCTCAAAAGAAAAGAAAATTCAGATACAAGCTTCCTTCTAAGAGAAAATTGGATTTCAGTGATGAGGAGATGGAAGTCTACTTTCCCAAAGAGTCTACTTCTACAACAACTTAAACATCCATGCCCTCTGTGGCACATGAAGAATTCAAGATAGATCCGTCCAAGAATTTCCATGGTGAACCTATTATTCCAAAAGATGAGCCAATAGGCTGGGATAGTCTACAAATTCCTGAACTCAATCTACCTCATTTCATGAAGCCAAAGAAAACAAAGACCAGAGCAGTCAGGAAAGTGAAGCCCTCAACTCTCAGATTTAAGTCCCTAACCAAAGCTCAAACCAAGGTCAATAAGGGAGATATCATGTACATCTGTGACATCAAGGAATTCTCTGATCTAAACCTCTATCTAGATGAACTGGAAGAAGTTAGAGGGATTGATGCTTACAGGAATCTACCTGAAAGGCTAATATTCAAGTACAAGGGAGGAAAAGAGATGACATGGCCACTTCACAGGATTCTTCAAGAGAGTCAATCTATACTGATAAAAGTCTATTCATCTTTCAAGAAGAACTTTGGATTCAATGTGACAGCTAGAAGACTAGTTATAAAGAAGATTGAAGAACTGAGGAGTATTAGAGCCAAAGATGCACTTTCAAAGACTTTAACCATTCCTTACACATGAAGTAGAGTGCATCCAAGGCCCTATTGGCTGATGGAATCCTTGGATGATAAGGGAGTTAGAAGATTCTACAGACTAGAGGACCAGTTGAGCATTTAGAAATTAATATTTCATCAAGTGTTTAGCCCTGTATGATTTTTTGATTATATTTAATTGTAAATTCCGTATAAAATTCTAAAATGTTTCAAAAATTATGATTCTTATATTTTATAAATTTTTAAATATTCTGAGAAAATAAAAATATTTTGGAAATTTTTGGGATTAATTTCACCCGCGCGTTGATTCGTTTAATTGTTAAAAGCGGGTATAAATTGCGTTTCAAAAATTGTCCTACAGTTACGAAATTTATGTTTTATTAACTTCGGGATATATAATATTTTAAGACTATTTTGATAATTTTATGAGTTTATTTTATGTGCAACTTGATTCGATAAATCGCGAAAGCGGGTCAAATCGAGGCTGTCAGAAAGGGGAATAAGGCACGTGTCAAGAGTTTGGACATTCAGTAGATAGGTGGCAGGCCGTGACTGGAAAAAAAAAGAAGAAAACAAACAAACAAAAACAAAACAAAACATCACTAATATACTCACAAACACAACCCCTGTTTTTTTAGTCTCTTTCTCAGGTTCATTTCCACGGGTCGCAGTTTTCTTCCTCATTCCTTGTTTCCCTGGGTAATGCCACCTGTTGCTCTCGGTTAATTCCAGTGATGGCCTCGGTTGTCCCGGCTTGATTGTTATATATATGTATATATTTGTATGTATATATACGTATTCAGTCGATTATTGTGTATTGTTGCTACATGTTTATCCTTGCTCGGCCGCCGCCCTTCGCTGTTTTCCGGCAAAGTGGTGGCGCGTGCTCGGTGTTGCTCTCTGTAGTCTCAGTTCTGTGTTGTTCCCGGTGTTCAGAAGATACATTCATAGTTGAATGTTCAGAAGAACAAGAATAAGCAAATGAAGGTTCTTGAATAGGTAGTCTCATATCAAGAGGTGATAAAATAGCGTAGAATAACTTGGAGAGGCGCAACTGTCATAACAGAGGGTAATACCATTAATATTGATGGAGGAACAAGGCGCAAATCGAATCTGGAAGGAGATGACGATCCTTGAATGGAAAGCTCCAAACGATCAGGTGATACAGGGAAATCAGGATCTGCCATTGTCGTTGCCTGGATATCACGTCGCTAGTTAAGAATCCCGAATCGCAACACGAACCGTGCCGGAGACCTACTATACAGTCGTACTCAACCTCACGATGACTTATCTTTCTACTTCCTATTCCTAATCTTAACCCTCTACCCAATCCCGACAATCTAGGCTTGTTTCAGTGACTTATAACCTGTAGCTCTAATACTAACCTGTGGCGTCCTTCATACCCGGGTCAGAAGTTTGGGGTCCATAACACAAAATATAAACCTGTATATGAAATATTATCTGCAATGACCCTGCTTTATATAACCACAGATCGCAACAGGTTAAAGTATGAAAATAAGCCACAACCTTAACTGTTATTACAACGTACCAAATCCTAACTAATTTAACTTACAACTGGTAATGAAATTATTCTTACAATCTTACTATCTCACTACCGTATTAAGCTCCTGCTAGCTCGATCCAACTCAATCTGGAATCCTAGCTCGTTCATTGAACTGGGAAACCCCGCTATCAACCGTATCCTTCTTAACTGTAAAATATATAAAAAGATTCGCAAGAGTGAGCTAACTAGCTCAGCAAGTCATATTACCAATAACTGAGGTTTAACAATGATCAAACGAGATGATTTAAAAGAATCAAGTTTTTTGTTAAACAACTAATAGAATTGGATATTCATTTTAACTTTTTAAAACCAAGGTTAGGCTGCTGATCAGTCACGCACTAACCCCGAGCAAAGCACACAGCACTGCTCTAACTACTGGATCCAAGGCACACATTGTCCTAACTTGACCATTGATATGGTCTGACCACAAATCTGGTCCACATAAAGAAAACTATCCAATTCTAAAGCAGTTCACTATGATAAACAATAGAATTCAACAAAACCAGATCATAATCAATAGCAATAAAACATTTGTATAAGAACATGGTGAAAATTCAAGGGTATCAAAAGGGTATGTCAAAGTATATAAAAGAAGTGGCCTCCAGCCTGTAGGATAATCGGGTATTAGATGGATAATGTTTTTACAAGGTTTTAGTACTTTGATATCACAAGGTATGGTTGAGTATAAAAGTTTCTGTATGTTTAAATAATTTTGTTCCAGTGTTTGGTATATGATGGTTATATATTTGTGGGGTAGTATCGTATTTGTGTGGTTTATTATCTGGTAAATCAACAAGAAATGGTTCACAAGGAATAAGGCTTGCGGCTCAAATATCAAATGATGTGGCTCAGGTTTAGGGCTGAAGGATTCAAAGTATTTACAATATAAAACAGAGCTATTTTGAATACTTAACAATATGTTACGAGAAAATTTAGAAATATTTGCATTATATCTTGAAAAAGGTTTGGAAGTACTTGCCTTATCACAATCGATTCCAATTTTACTTGTATTCATCAAATGACTCTCTTCAACAACCACTTGTCTACTTATCATATGCCTCGATTCTACTTTCTGATCACTTGCTGTATTTTCTACATGTCGATTCCATTTTCTGATCACCTGTTTCCCTTTACTATGCCTTGCTTACTCTGCTAGGCATCATAAGTATCTATCAATATTTACCTCATATGATTCTATTCGACATATAATTCTATCTACCCTTCATTTCACCCAAATCCGATTAATGGGTTGAAAGTTACGCTATAAACGAGTAATCACGGAACATATAGACCAACAGTCAACCAACAAGTCACATATAACACATAACACGTCAAATAATCAATGACATATCATTTATAAAGAAGTCTCGGATCATAAACAGGCTTTCGGGTATTTAAAATGATTTTTAAAACATTTTTCGGAATTAAAACGGGTCGTTAGATCAGTTTTGAAGTAATAAACAGGGTTCGGCTGGCCAATTCTGGCTTCAAAACAATTTTATAATAATTATTGAGCCTTGAAAACAATTTAAAATAATATTTTAAAGCTCGAAACTATTTTTCGGAATTTTTAAATCATTTTTAAATAATTAAATCTAATTAAATAATTAATTAAAATCAATTAATATTTAATTAAATCAATTAATCAATTAATTTTTGAATTAATTGACCAATTAATCAATTAAAAATTAACTGAAATTAATTAACTAATTAATTCAGATTTGTTTTTAAATTAAAAATAATTTTTGGAATTAAAATAATAATTTTTTGGAATTTTCAGAAATTAAAAACGAATTTTTATAATAAAGATAAATAGGAAATATGATTTTTGATTATTTTTAAAACAGGAATCCAAAATTTGCAAACTCTGGAAACCTGGGGGCTAAACTTCATCGTTTTTAAAACTACAAGCACTAAACTGCAATTTTTCCAGCCCTCGCCCGAAAACAATCGGGGTTCGTCGGAGAACTCGCCTCCGGCATCCTCCCACCACCATCACCTCCAGATCACCTCTACACTTCACAAGGAACACAATCATGCAATCAAATCATTCAAACAATCATCCGAACAAAAATTCATATTTTTAATCAAAATAATTCGAAAATAAATAAAAATATATAAAATTAACATTTGATTCTGCAGTAAAACGAGTCCTGGAATCTGAAAGTACTCCTTGAGACCTTCGATTTGGTTACTCCAACTTTCCAAACGGATTTCACTAACACCTTGAAATTGTGGTTTGATTTTCAGAAAGGTTTATGAATATATGAATTTCCTCTGGAAATTTATATAATTACTGACTGCAAATGATTTTTGATACAAAATAAAATACGGTAAAGGCTATTTATAATTACGGAAAATAAGTATCCCGTTGGATCATTCCGGATATGAAATGGTACGTTTATTTATAAAAACTGATCCAAACGGTACCGGTTTTCGGGATAATTATCCAAATCAGTACAATTTGTACTGCGGTCTTGGTCTCAGCGCCTGGTTACACGTATTATGTAACACCCCCAAATCCGGGGTCGGGGATCCGGGTTGTCACGAGTTCCATTTCCCTTAATAATACTTAATCTTAATAATTAACCAGCTACTGCGTACTGTGACCCCACAATATACACACACACCACAAGTTATAGTCTCAGAGATGAATACCCAAAAATAATACAAGTCATTTTATTCCACAATTATAAACCATTTCACCTCAAAAGGGTTTCTGAATAATTTATATATTCTTTGCCATTATTACAATTCATAATATACATAAGTCTGGTTCATCAATAGTAGAAAGCCTAGCCTATTGGTAGTTCCTACCTCAGCTATGGTGGCATCAACGCTTCCAGAAAACTGCGGAACGTTTCCTAACCGCTTGCGAATTAAAAGCTTGGTCATGTTCATCTTTTCTATCTGTTGTTGTGTGATGAAAGAAGAAAGCAAGGGTGAGCAACAAGCCCACCGAAATCATATGTATAATAATTAACAATATATGAGCATTCTCATAGTACTCATGAAAGTTTTGGTCAAGAAGAAATGAACCAAGTTGATATCTTAATGCGACCAAGTCACAAAATATTCAGTATATATATACATATATACTTTTCACAATCTTTGAAATCCTCTGACATGTATCATATACACAGAGTTCCAGTTTATAACTGTATAAAAATATCGTTGCAAGGTGATCTCATATATCTAACCTTGTCTCAACGTTTTTCTGAAAATCTTTGTCATTCATAAGATAACCATTAACTGGATATAAGTTGAAAAGATGAAGTTACAAGATACTCCAATATACTTATATCTTTTCCGAATACTACTTGAACCACCATCGTTAAAGGTATAAACAGTTTCGAAAGTTCATCGCATAGATGAGACTACAAGATAAGACTTAAATAGATTCAATCCTTGAAATGTTGTTTAAAAGAAATGAAGTTACGAGATACTTCATTTGAGGGAAACATCATTATAACTATTTGACCCTATCAATGCCTCAGCAATCACTCATCCGTAGCCTTTCGATCGAATGCTCCGGGTAGTGTTGCAGAAATATCCAAACTAGATGATGAACTCATTACGGGAGTTTGTCGTGCCAGGAAGACCACTTACGATGATCAGTCGCAGTAGTACAACCCCACCATTTTCTACATGTAGAGGAGAACCTGTCGGATTTACTTGTCAACCGAACACTGGACTCCTAAGGAATGGACCGTCTTAGCGGAACTTCCAGGCCATTTGGGCCAATATAATAAGGCTGGGACGGCGCCACTCGACCACTTACGCCACTCCTAGTTCAGATGAAATCCATGACTCTGAAACGTAAAGCTCATCTCCCCTTTCCCCAAGTAGGAACTTGTTGATACGAATCCACCAAGAAGTCGCATCTAGTTGGAAAGAAAAACTCACCGATATTTCCCAGGCGATGCCTATTAATGGATTAACTTATTCCAAGAATTTTACTTCCCGAGTGTTGGGTAAGTAATCAAAAACCCTTTTATTAAAACAACAACCTTGTTGCGAATATAAGAATACATCACGGATCCGGATCCCTCAGCTTTTTGAGCGAGTATTTAAATCCCCTTCGAAAGGAAGATCTTAAATTTGAAAACGAGTTTTGGAATCCGCTCTAACTTTTAAAATCAGTTTGAAGACTCGAAAACATTTTTAAGAATGTTTGGAGTAATGCTAATTTAATAAAATAAATCAGTCCCGATATATTAGAAAATATCTGAATATTATTATTTAAATAATATTCCCACAAGGATAATCCTTATAAAAATAATTGAATTAGAAGTTTTAAAACTTATACTTGAAATGAATAATAAATAACCAAAGATATACTTATACGAAAGTACGGTCTTTATTTGAATAATCAAAAATAAGTTTGATTATCGAAACATTATTCTTTAATAAAATAAAGAATATTATTTAATAAAAGAAGCGGAGTCATAAGTCCTCGAATGAATATTCAAAATAATATTCATTAAATAAAATAAGCGGAGTCATAAGTCCTCTAATCAATATTCAAAATAATATTCATTAAATAAAATAAAGTTATTGAATAAACCTTATTCGATTAATAGTTTTGAAAACTATATCTATATATATATAAATATATATATATATATATATATATATATATTATACTCGGGAACATCGACTCCCGGTTTAGAAAATGTTCACCTTTGGGTCCCTTATACAAAGGGTATACACAACCACTCCTTATCTCTAGCATAGGTATTATGCAACTTATAAGCATTTGAATCAACAATTAGATATCAAGATTACGAAACAAACTTGCATATATACCATATCAGCATGCTCCAATATATCGCAAAATTTGCTAATAACATTCATGCACTTATCACAAGATAATGCATATACATATATTTACATCACAACAACAGTATAACGGGTGGAAAACTTGCCTGAGTGCTCCGGGATAGACTTAAGCTTAGAGTGGGTCGGGTAACCTATGAACAGCAACATAAGCCGGAATTAAACCACGGTCGCTTAAGAAACTAGACTTTAACCAATTGAACCCTAACGTTTGCTTATGGTCATTTCTACGCTTAACAAATCACATAAGTCGTTCGAGTACCCTCGGCTCCACCATTTTTAATAAATTAACCGTTACGAATTTTAAGGCGACGCTTTCGCAAATACCCTACCAACTGCCTAGTCCACTTTACATAATTTTTTCATACTCCAATTAGTCATTTAAGGGCCTTAACCAAGGTTTCAAAGTAAGGCGAGGGGTAATGGTTCGTTCACGAAACGCCGTTACTTAAAACGGTCGTTTCTCCTAAACCGTACATCGGATTCAAGCGAACCACATATCAAAACGAAGCTTACGACATAATCTAACTAAACATGGCAAAGTCACAGATTAGCTCTCTGTCCCGAACACTAAGAATAAGCAGTTGTATGAAATTGGGTATTACGACGACTATTTACGACATAATCTAACTAAACATGGCAAAGTCACAGATTAAATAGTTAGCTCTCTGTCCCGAACACTAAGAATAAGCAGTTGTATGAAATTGGGCATTACGACGACTAAGTTTACGCGATTACCAAGTTTTAAACCACTCCAAACAACCACCATTCAACTCACAACCAACAATACAACCAACCCTCATCCAAACCTTACTACATTAGTCCCCAAACCTCAAGATTTTCCAATTTATATGACCCCACACATCAACTACTAGCTATACTTAAGTTTCATTAACTATAAACAAGATTTCAACATCCAAATCACTACAAATCCAATCCAAACTCTAAACACACAAGCATCATGCTTCCCATTTACTATAACCATCAAAACCATCATAATACTCAAAGTAAAGCTAGGGTTTGGAGGTGTTATACCTTCCTTGGAGTGATTAGAGTAGCTAGGAAGTCTTAGGGAGCCTCCTACAAGCTTGATCTTTCCAAAGAAATCAAGAACACAAAGTTAGGCTTTGAAGTTTCTAAAAGTCAGATTGAAAGAACTGTCAAAACGAGGATCTTACCATGCTTGTTTGGATGAGACTTGTGAACAAGAGTTGTAGGCCATCTCAATACCTTTCCAAAGAGCTATAGAACATACTATTTAAGTGAGTATTAAAGGAGATATGGTAGTTTGAAGTTGCTGCTCTGGTTTTGACCGAGAGCTTTTGTTCTTGGAAAGCAAAAGTCAACTTCTAATTTGTGTTTTGTGTTTTTGATTTGTTTTGCTTGGTTGTTTCCTTTTGGTTTGCTTAATTACCTTTTAACAATGGTAAAATTTGTGTGGCTTGTAATCAACCAACAATCCCTCCATTTGTCATGCTTATGTCACCATATCTATGTCATCCATTTGCCACATGTCTCTTCCTTGTGGTTTGATGATCTCACAATCCTTGGCTTCTTGTACAAGCTTGTCTCTTGGTTGCTTATTTGTTTTACGGTTCGCTTAACTTTCGTTCTCGTTTATCGTTTGAGAGATCATACCTAGGATCTTATTACTTGGGTTCCCCTAAACCCTTCTTAATAATTTATATTCCTTTTATGATCTTCTCTTATAATCCTTGAATTTAAATCCTTTTAATCATGTTACCTTATACCCAATTCTTTCGGTATCTGGTGGATTTTTGGGAAAAATCAAAGTGTTCGAATTTGGATTCTGACGATCTTTACATACACTTATTTACTTTATGGAGTACTAATACGATCTTAGAATTTCCATAACAGTACTCCTATATAGCGTGTTCTGATAATTTTCCTTAATCAGCATCATCAGCAAAAGTTACTATTCATCCGCGTTCAAAAAAAAATTCCAAAAATTGGGGTTATTACAGTCTCCCCTCCTTAAAAGGATTCTGTCCCGGAATCAGATAGAAAATGAATAGGGATGCTCTCTTAGCATTGCACTTTCTAAGTCTCAAGTAAATTTTCCCATATTGTGGTTCTACTACCAAACTCTGTCTAGTTTGATAACCCTTCTCCTAAGCACTTGTTCCTTTTCGATCTATAACCCTTTCTGGTTGCTCCATATAGATTACGTCTGGTTGCATGCCTATGCGCTAATATGCCCCTATTTGTCTGGCATCCGAATTATACTTCCTTAACATTGATACGTGGAACATGTTATGAACTTGCTACATGTTCGGGGGTAGGGATAGCTCATATGCTAACTTCCCAATACGTCTTAATATATCCAAGGGTCCAATCAATTCGTGGGCTTAGCTTTCCTTTCTTTCCGAACCTCATCCATCCTTTCCAAGGGAATACCTATAACAACACTAGGTCCCATACTTCCTATTCTTTGTCCTTTCATGTCAAATCAACATACTTCTTATGTCCATCTTGGGCTACTACTAGCCGTCCTCTGATTAGATCTGTTATATCCTTGATCCTTTGGACTACTGCGGGTCCGAGCATCTTGCGCTCTACAATCTTCATCCTAACATAAGGGAGATCGACATTGTCTTCCCTCAAGGATCTCATATGGCGACATCTTGCTAATGACATATGATCTATTGTCATAAGAAAACTCAATCTGTGATAAATGATCATTCCAAATTCTTTCAAGTCTATTGCACAGACTCTCATTATAGCTTCTAGCACTATAGCTTTCGCTTCTCGATACTCATTCTTTTCTAGTTCATAAGCGTTACTATCTTCCGTACATAATACTATTCTGGCTATACTTTTGCTCGTTAGCGTTCTATAACCTTTTAATAACCACGCCAACCTTAGTATCTTGAATGGATTAGAATCGGAATACCACCGTACTTGGTACCATTTCAACTCTAGCTGCCTCCATCTTCAAAAGCTTGGTCCTTCATATAGAAGTAAAAGAATTTATTGAGAGATCACTATGATCATGAACACTTGTTATATCGCATAGTTAGTACAGAAGGTGGCCAGCCTTTAGTACTTGACAAGCAATTAAACAACATGTGGTATCCTAGTAGGCTTCTATCATACAGATAGATCGTCATTCGGCAATACCTCCCCTTCTGGAAGGGTTGTTCTTCTCAGCTTACATGAAATGAAAAGGAGAGAAAAAAACGAATTGAAGAGAATTGTATATATAAAAATATACTGCCACAAAATATCTGGCTTGGAATCTACCTCTGAACTATAGAGGTTTATCATAGGAGAACAAAACATATACGTATATAAATCAACATCAGGTATTATAGCATCACATTTCACATGCCTAAATATTTTCGCTATTCCGTCCATCATTCTATGGACCCATGCTCTTGCTCGAGCTTATACACAATCACCTTTGAAACTCCCTCGACATCAAAAATCGAATCTGGGATCTCATTCTAGACATCATCGTTACTTGAATTCTATGCTTGCACCGCAACCTTTCTCGTATAGTAATACGACTCTCTATTGACAAGAAGGAATAAGTATTCAATAGGTAGATAATCGACTTAATTAGTCTATCAATGATGATTTATATATCACCACGACCCGATTAGTAGTACTCAATCTCAACATCCATTCCTATACAACTCTCACGGTTGTAATCGGCTCATTACTCGCAGAATCATTGTTGCATTACTATGGTCCACCGTTGACCTACTGTAATCTATCATTTTCCTCGAAATCTTAATAGCTAATCATACGGAGTCCATACTTACCGAGTCCATACTTACCGTATCAAAACCTTCTAAGTAGGTAACATATCACCGTTTGTGATGCATAAAGGACATCTCCTGAACTTGATATATATATGACATGAAGTAGATAAAATTGCAGAAGAATATCAATCAAAGCAACAATAGCAGGTTATTACCGTTACTAATCATATATCCTCAATAAGAGACTGGAAACTCAAAGGTTCATTTAGTCCTTTCATAATATGGCCATGGCTTATCTCAAGATATGACCTTCTAAGATAGATAGCCCTCTTACGGCGGTTGCATAAATTAAATCTTTACCAAACTACTATTACGGTTGAGTATCGCATAATCATCAGAAGGAATGTCAATCTTTCATACCATAATACAATCTTCACGACTTTAACCATCATCGTTGTATTCCTTTGGCACGAGCGCCTATAATTGTCCTCTTATACTTAAAATGTCGGCCACCTCTTTGGCCTTTCCTGATAGTAAAATTTCCTTACAATCAATGTCATTTTAACCCCCTCGAACTAAATTTTCTACCTCATTTCAATCACTTCTTATGTGAAAATGCTTTTCTTAAGTCCTGGTGAGAAAAAAAATCACCATTTTTCCATAAGTCATTGCCTTAGTCTTTAGATGTGAATATTGCCATGACTGACTCTCGATCATACTTAGGACGTCTCTTATCTTGGGTCCTTCTTGTTTTCACCAATGTCGACCCTCATTGGATCGATTTGTACTTTCTTATGGTTCAACACGTGCCCACCTGGCATTATTATTATTTCGTCATATTTTTTTTTCTCAAAATTTCTATTCTTGAGAACTTTGAAAATTACCTTTCTCCTTGTAAAACCTCTAAGCTTATCCTTAAATCCTTCATCATGTACACCCTAGGTATAGGGCATATCAAGATACCATCTACTAATACTAGAATCATTGTCTATAGAGTTCTGAAAACTTTCTCCACTGATCTTTAAAGATTGTTATTGCCTTAATCCTTCATTCCATACTATTAAAACTCATACTGTCCCTATTAAGGGTGAAATGCCAACCTTTATGCATTCCCCTAGGGTTCATCTCAAGTTATCGAAGTTATATCCTTAATTCCACCTTTAAAAAGGTACTTGCATCCTTTCATGGATAAATCAAGTCATATATCCTTGATAGATTATCTTATTCAATCATTCCCACCCAGATAGTCTATACCAATTTCACAATAGCATCCTTATTCAAACTGAGGTCAATACATATGGCCTCCAAAAGATAAAAATGGTTATCCGCTTTTCTTTCCTGATTTGGTAATGATCACATGGATGTTCTGAAAGATACTGGTCGTGTTCAACGTTAATTTACTTTTGTTGTTTATCTCAACAGTCATTTCAATGTTGGGATATCTTTCATACCTGGTGTCTCCCTTTCTGGGTATCATGCCCCCGGTCTTACACTTCACATTCTTGAAGGTCACTTCCTTCATCCAATTTTCCTAATTTCTTACCTTCTTGTCTCCTCAGTCCATCCGTGTTTCCTTATTAATCAATCGATCTATCTCAAATTTTCATCGAACACTGTCAACTTCAAAGGAATTAACTATACATATTGCTTAAGCCTTCAAACCTTGAATTTATCTCATGATCAGTCACCATCGCGCTGATGATGACACACTTCTCTATATTTATTATAAGGGTTTCTTAGGGTTTCCCATACCTAAATCCCTTATCACTTCTCAACTCTATTTCCTTTATATCCCTTTATACTCCTTCCCTTCTCAGTCTTTTATTTTCGTTTCCATTACAACCATTACATGAACCAACACAACATAAGCATTGACTTCAAACATCCCGTCGTTCTGGGATTCTAGTCCTCAGAACAAATCTTGACAACTTTTACAATCTTAGATTCATAATTTATCATACTCATCCGCCTTTGTTTCGGCTCTAAAGCTTTTACACTATCTCCATAACCTTGGGAATTACTTTCCCGAAAATAATTGACTGAACTTTAATTAGTTTATTCTAAACTCTAGCTCCGTGCCTTTCTTGGTCTTTCACCAGCGGGTGGCCTCTCTCTTAGGAGGGTAAGTGACAAAAACAGTCTTTTATACTTCGTCAATCATTTAGAATCTCAAATGATTCCTCTATTTCCTTTAGCCAGGCTCTTGCCTCGACTGGGTCAGCTTGTTCCCTGGAACTCTGAGAGCTTAGCGACTTAAAGGTCCAGAAAGAATTTCTCACCGCATTGTTTCCTCAAGGTGGTGGTTGGGGATAATAGTCTAAGTTCTGTTTAGACAGGTCCATGAATTGTCGTATAAGAGTACCATCTCGGGTCTCCTTTCCTTACTCGACTTTTGTTTTCTCAGCATGAAATGTTTCATCATTCTCCCATAATTGGGGTTATCTTATACGTTTAAATCCTCATTTTCCACTTCATTATGTTATGGGTTCCTTCTATCTTGATGGCGACCTCCCTGACTATCACGTTCAGGGTTTGCTCTAAATCTTATTCCTCAAACTAGCTTTCATCTAAGATCTCATATTTAAGCTCTTGAACATTTGGAACCCAAAATTCTGTAGGAATACCTCATTATTGCCTTATCATCTTTCTCGGTATTAATCTCTTCTCCAGTCATTGACTCTCTGCCTTCATTCATCACCTTTTCTTGGCACAATATGATCTTTTTCGATAATTCGGGCTGTATTGCAATCTCAAACAGCATTTCAGTACTGGCTCCGATTACCTTCACTTCTATTTCCATTTTCTCAAAATCTCTTATCAACTCTCCCAAAGACATTTTAATCTTGAGTCTCTCCTTTATACTAAGGGCATTAGCCACCATTTTGGCTTTCCCTGGATGATAAAGAATCTCATAATCGTAATCCTTGATTAGCTCTAACCACCTCCTCTGGCACATGTTGAGCTCTTTCTGCGTGGAAATATACTTGAGCTCTTATGGTTTGTGTAAATCTCGCACTCCTATCCATACAAGTAGTGCCTCCAATCTTTAGGGCAAAACTATTGCCACGAGCCCAAGCTCATGGGTGGGGACATCGAATTTTATATTCCCTTAGATGTCTTGACGCATACGCGATTACCTTGTTGTGTTGTATAAGAAGAACCATAATTCCTTATGCGAAGCGTCAATACAAATCACAAAATCTCCTTTTCCATCCGGCAATGCCAACATAAGAGTCGTCACCAACCTTTGCTTCAGTTCTTGAAAGTTGTTCTCGCATTTCTCTGTCCATTCAACCTTCCCAGTCTTACGAGTAAGCCGCGTTAAAAGGGTTATTATCTTTACAAACTTGAACGAACCTCCGGTAGTGACCGGCCAATCCTACCTCTGGTAGTCCCCTAACCATGGTCATCAATTCCTTAGTGGTCCTTTATTCATTCTTGTCAAGATCCTCCTCGGGATCCTCCTCAGCAACAATCCCTTCTAGGACAACATCCTCAACCGCTACATCCTCAATATGAACATCATCCAGTCCTGCGTTAGGACGCTCTATCGGATCCACAATCCGATCTCCAATTAGTAATAAAATATCATCGCGTTGTTGCTCCTCAACCTCAGGGTTCGGAGTCCCGCTACTATATACGATAACGAACTATGCTTCTATTACGATATTTATAAGGGTTCCCATAAGGGTTTTAACTGTCAGTACTATGTTAGGTAGTCCGACTATGAACTTGGCAAGAGTTCTTATTTATCTTAGTGAACATATTATTTTAACGTCACTTCATCTCTGAGGTTTATAACGCTTAGCTCTGATACCATTTCTGTAACACCCCCAAATCCGGGGTCGGGGACCTGGGTTGTCACAAGTTCCATTTCCCTTAATAATACTTAATCTTAATAATCAACCAACTACTGCGTACTGTGACCCCACAATATACACACACACCACAAGTTATAGTCTCAGAGATGAATACCCAAAAATAATACAAGTCATTTTATTCCACAATTATAAACCATTTCACCTCAAAAGGGTTTCTGAATAATTTACATATTCTTTGCCATTATTACAATTCATAATATACATAAGTCTGGTTCATCAATAGTTGAAAGCCTAGCCTATTGGTAGTTCCTACCTCAGCTATGGCGGCATCAACGCTTCCAGAAAACTGTGGAACGTTTCCTAACCGCTTGCAAATTGGAAGCTTGGTCCTGTTCATCTTTTCTATCTGTTTTTGTGTGATGAAAGAAGAAAGCAAGGGTGAGCAACAAGCCCACCGAAATAATATGTATAATAATTAACAATATATGAGCATTCTCATAGTACTCATGAAAGTCTTGGTCAAGAAGAAATGAACCAAGTTGATATCTTAACACGACCAAGTCACAAAATATTCAGTATATATATACATATATACTTTTCACAATCTTTGAAATCCTCTGACATGTATAATATACACAGAGTTCCAGTTTATAACTGTATAAAAATATCATTGCAAGGTGATCTCATATATCTAACCTTGTCTCAACGTTTTTCTGAAAATCTTTGTCATTCATAAGATAATCATTAACTGGATATAAGTTGAAAAGATGAAGTTACAAGATACTCCAATATACTTATATCTTTTCCGAATACTACTTGAACCACCACCGTTCAAGGTATAAACAGTTTCGAAAGTTCATCGCATAGATGAGACTACAAGATAAGACTTGAATAGATTCAATCCTTGAAATGTTGTTTAAAAGAAATGAAGTTATGAGATACTTCATTTGAGGGAAACATCATTATAACCGTTTGACCCTATCAATGCCTCAGCAATCACCCATCCGTAGCCTTTCGATCGAATGCTCCGGGTAGTGTTGCAGAAATATCCAAACTGGATGATGAACTCATTACGGGAGTTTGCCGCGCCAGGAAGACCACTTACGATGATCAGTCGCAGTAGTACAACCCCACCATTTTCTACATGTAGAGGAGAACCTGTCGGATTTACTTGTCAACCGAACACTGGACTCCTAAGGAATGGACCTTCTTAGCGGAATTTCCAGGCCATTTGGGCCAATATAATAAGGCTGGGCCGGCACCACTGGACCACTTACGCCACTCCTAGTTCAGATGAAATCCATGACTCTGAAACGTAAAGCTCGTCTCCCCTTTCCCCAAGTAGGAACTTGTTGATACGAATCCACCAAGAAGTCGCATCTAGTTGGAAAGAAAAACTCATCGATATTTCCCAGGCGATGCCTGTTAATGGATTAATTTATTCCAAGAATTTTACTTCCCGAGTGTTGGGTAAGTAATCAAAAACTCTTTTATCAAAACAACAACCTTGTTGCGAATATAAGAATACATCACGGATCCGGATCCCTCAGCTTTTTGAGCGAGTATATAAATCCCCTTCGAAAGAAAGATCTTAAATTTGAAAATGAGTTTTGGGATCCGCTCTAACTTTTAAAATCATTTTGAAGACTCGAAAACATTTTTAAGAATGTTTGGAGTAATGCTGATTTAATAAAATAAATCAGTCCCGATATATTAGAAAATATCTGAATATTATTATTTAAATAATATTCCCACAAGGATAATCCTTATAAAAATAATTGAAGTAGAAGTTTTAAAACTTATACTTGAAATGAATAATAAATAACCAAAGGTATACTTATACGAAAGTACGATCTTTATTTGAATAATCGAAAATAAGTTTGATTATCAAAACATTATTCTTTAATAAAATAAAGAATATTATTTAATAAAAGAAGCGGAGTCATAAGTCCTCGAATAAATATTCAAAATAATATTCATTTAATAAAATAAGCGGAGTCATAAGTCCTCGAATGAATATTCAAAATAATATTCATTAAATAACATAAAGTTATCGAATAAACCTTATTCGATTAATAGTTTTGAAAACTATATCTACATATATATAAATATATATATATATATATATATATTATACTCGGGAACATCGACTCCCGGTTTAGAAAATGATCACCTTTGGGTCCCCTATACTAAGGGTATACGCAACCACTGCTTATCTCTAGCATAGGTATTATGCAACTTATAAGCATTTGAATCAACAATTAGATATCAAGATTACGAAACAGACATGCATATATACCATATCAGCATGCTCCAATATATCGCAAAATTTGCAAATAACAATCATGCACTTATCACAAGATAATACATATACATATATTTACATCAAAACAACACTATAACGGGTGGAAAACTTGCCTGAGTGCTCCGGGGTAGACTGAAGCTTAGAGTGGGTCTAGTAACCTATGAACAACAACATAAGCCGGAATTAAACCACGGTCTCTTAAGAAACTAGACTTTAACCAATTGAACCCTAACGTTTGCTTATGGTCATTTCTACGCTTAACAAATCACATAAGTCGTTCGAGTACCCTCGGCTCCATCATTTTTAATAAATTAACCGTTATGAATTTTAAGGCGACGCTTTCGCAAATACCCTACCAACTGCCTAGTCCACTTTACATAATTGTTTCATACTCCAATTAGTCATTTAAGGGCCTTAACCAAGGTTTCAAAGTAAGGCGAGGGGTAATGGTTCGTTCGCCAAACGCCGTTACTTAAAATGGTCGTTTCTCCTAAACCGTACATCGGATTCAAGCGAACCACATATCAAAATGAAGCTTACGACATAATCTAACTAAACATGGCAAAGTCACAGATTAAATAGTTAGCTCTCTGTACCGAACACTAAGAACAAGCAGTTGTATGAAATTGGGCATTACGACGACTATGTTTACACGATTACCAAGTTTTAAACCACTCCAAACAACCACCATTCAACTCACAACCAACAATACAACCAACCCTCATCCAAACCTTACCACATCAGTCCCCAAACCTCAAGATTTTCCAATTTATACAACCCCACACATGAACTACTAGCTATACTTAAGTTTCATTAACTATAAATAAGATTTCAACATCCAAATCACTACAAATCCAATCCAAACTCTAAACACACAAGCATCATGCTTCCCATTTACTATAACCATCAAAACCATCATAATACTCAAAGTAAAGCTAGGGTTTGGAGGTGTTATACCTTCCTTGGAGTGATTAGAGTAGTTAGGAAGTCTTAGGGATCCTCCTACAAGCTTGATCTTTCCAAAGATATCAAGAACACAAAGTTAGGTTTTAAAGTTTCTAAAAGTCAGATTGAAAGAACTGTCAAAACAAGGGTCTTAAAATGCTTATTTGGACGAGACTTGTGAACAAGAGTTGTAGGCCATCTCAATACCTTTCCAAAGAGCTATAGAACATACTATTTTAGTGAGTATTGAAGGAGATATGGTAGTTTTAAGTTGCTGCTCTGGTTTTGGCCGAGAGCTTTTGTTCTTGGAAAGCAAAAGTCAACTTCTAATTTGTGTTTTGTGTTTTTGATTTGTTTTGCTTGGTTGTTTCCTTTTGTTTTGCTTAATTAGCTTTTAACAATGGTAAAATTTGTGTGGCTTGTAATCAACCAACAATCCCTCCATTTGTCATGCTTATGTCACCATGTCTATGTCATCCATTTGCCACATGTCTCTTCCTTGTGGTTTGATGATGTCACAATCCTTGGCTTCTTGTACAAGCTTGTCTCTTGGTCGCTTATTTGTTTTACGGTTCGCTTAACTTTCGTTCTCGTTTATCGTTTGAGAGATCATACTCGGGATCTTATTACTTGGGTTCCCCTAAACCCTTCTTAATAATTTATATTCCTTTTATGATCATCTCTTATAATCCTTGAATTTAAATCATAATCATGTTACCTTATACCCAATTCTTTCGGTATCTGGTGGATTTTTGGGAAAAATCAAAGTGTTCGAATTTGGATTCTGACGATCTTTACATACACTTATTTACTTTATGGAGTACTAATACGATCTTAGAATTTCCATAACAGTACTCCTATATAGCGTGTTCGGATAATTTTCCTTAATCAGCATCATCAGCAAAAGTTACTATTCATCCGCGTTCAAAACAAAAATTCCAAAAATTGGGGTTATTACATATTACGAGGTGATAATTGTGATAGTTTAATAAAAAGATCTCGTTTATCGAAAATAAAAGTTTTATTGATTTAGTGAAACGAATAATGTATCGAAAATGTTGCGCCGGGACCCGCGCAGGACAAACCGTACGCCAGATCGAAAAAGTCAAAACATGGAAAATGCTCGGAATATTGCAATTAGGTTAGGAAGGAGTTCTCGGAAGAGTTTCGGGTTATAAAAACGTAAAAACGGATGACGTCGGTTGGTTCCCGATTTCATAAAATAGTTTTTAAATACTCGGAAAAAGATTTTATAAAATCCATATATTTCCTATAAAATCATAAATCATCATAAAATAAATAGGAAGATATGACAATTATCTATATTTTATTTTGGACATATAAAAATTAAAATACTCAATTAATATTATTTTTAAACATCCAAACACATTTAACACTTAACAAATAATTCACAGAATAGATACTGAACACATATAATAATTATTTATTAGCAAAAATAATTACACGATATATCCCATGAATCATTTATCATAATGACCCTTTTATTAATATTCTTCTTTTAGAAAAGTCTAGAAATCTTTCCAATCTTCTTCGATCATGCTCAGGCTTCCGTTAAATCAATGAATTCCTTAAACTCTGATAATCCCAGTAATTGGTTAAATAGTTACTCCGTACGCTGGTTCTGTTGTCAATCTTATCAAACAATACTTGCACCTCACTGTTAGAAATAATCAACTTCTTCCTAATCGCAGGTTACCTCGTTCTCCGAATTAGCAATACTAAATCTGAAACAGCATTCTTTCAGGTAATCTGGGTCTTTTAACAAACAAGAAACTCAATTAGTAACTTGACAACCAATGTTTAAAACTTATTTTATCCCAAAAAGGTTTTTTTATAAGGGCAAAATCTTTTTCGAAAACTTGTTAAAAATGTTGAAAATCACACATCTAGTTGTCCTTACTATATGAGTTGGTTGTTATCCTTCCTATAACCAGATACCAAATTAAAGAAATGATCACACATAGGTACATTCACTTCCATTTATCTCATCTCCTTCATTGGGTCTATTACTTTCCTTAATCGATGAAAACTTCAGCTGTCGTTGTATATTATCTTATTCGTTGCTTCATTTCAAAGCTTTCATACTTGTAGTACTCCCATCATCATCTAATTCTACAAAAATTCCAGATCTATACTTATCTCTCTAACTCTTTCAAAATTCCTCTAGTCCATTCCATAACTAATCAAGGGTGGTCTATTCACTAGTGGCCCCATTTAATCTGGTAGAAGCCATCCTCTGAAACACATAAATCTTCTCTCTAAACTCCTTCTTTCCTTTATTAATATCTCATGTACTTACTATTTACTGTAGCTATCGTATCCTTTCTCACAAATACTGTTGTTCCATAAGACAGGTTTTTCAACTGAGGATATAGAACATGGTGTAGAGTAAACTGAAAAGATACATTCATAGTTGAATGTTCAGAAGAACAAGAATAAGAAAATGAAGGTTCTTGAATAGGTAGTCTCATATCAAGAGGTGATAAAATAGCGTAGAATAACTTGGAGAGGCGCAACTGTCATAACAGAAGGTAATACCATTAATACTGATGGAGGAACAAGGTGCAAATCGAATTTGCAAGGAGATGACGATCCTTGAATGGAAAGCTCCAAACGATCAGGTGATACAGGGAAATCAGGATCTGCCATTGTCGTTGCCTAGATATCACGTCGCTAGTTAAGAATCCCGAATCGCAACACGAACCGTGCCGGAGACCTACTATACAGTCGTACTCAACCTCACGATGACTTATCTTTCTACTTCCTATTCATAATCTTAACCCTCTACCCAATCCTGACAATATAGGCTTATTTCAGTGACTTATAACATGTAACTCTGATACCAACCTGTGGCGCCCTCCATACCCGGGTCAGAAGTTTGGGGTCCACAACACAAAATATAAACCTGTATATGAAATATTATCTGCAATGACCCTGCTTTACATAACCACGGATCGCAACAGGTTAAAGTATGAAAACAAGCCACAACCTTAACTTTTATTACAACGTACCAAATCCTAACTAATTTAACTTACAACTGGTAATGAAATTATTCTTACAATCTTACTATCTCACTACCGTAGTAAGCTCCTGCTAGCTCGATCCAACTCAATCTGGAATCCTAGCTCGTACATTGAACTGGGAAACCCCGCTATCAAACGTATCCTTCTTAATAGTAAAATATATAAAAAGATTCGCAAGAGTGAGCTAACTAGCTCAGCAAGTCATATTACCAATAACTGAGGTTTAACAATGATCAAACGAGATGATTTAAAAGAATCAAGTTTCTTGTTAAACAACTAATAGAATTGGATATTCATTTTAAGTTTTTAAAACCAAGGTTAGGTTGCAGATCAGTCACGCACTAACCCCGAGCAAAGCACACAGCACTGCTCTAACTACTGGATCCATGGGACACATTGGCCTAACTTGACCATTGATATGGTCTGACCACGAATCTGGTCCACATAAAGAAAACTATCCAATTCTAAAGCAGTTCACTATGATAAACAATAGAATTCAACAAAACCAGATCATAATCAATAGCAATAAAACATTTGTATAAGAATATGGTGAAAATTCAAGGGTATCAAAAGGGTATGTCAAAGTATATAAAAGAAGTGGCCTCCAGCCTGTAGGATAATCGGGTATTAGATGGATAATGTTTTTACAAGGTTTTAGTACTTTGATATCACAAGGTATGGTTGAGTTTAAAAGTTTATGTATGTTTAAATAATTTTGTTCCAGTGTTTAGTATATGATGGTTATATATTTGTGGGGTAGTATCGTATTTGTGTGGTTTATTATCTGGTAAATCAACAAAAAATGGTTCACAAGGAATAAGGCTTGCGGCTCAAAGATCGAATCATGTGGCTCAGGTTTAGGGCTGAAGGATTCAAAGTATTTACAATATAAAACAGAGCTATTTTGAATACTTAACAATATGTTATGAGAAAATTTAGAAATATTTGCACTATATCTTGAAAAAGGTTTGGAAGTACTTGCCTTATCACAATCGATTCCAATTTCACTTGTATTCGTCAAATGACTCTCTTCAACAACCACTTGTCTACTTTTCCTATGCCTCGATTCTATTTTCTGATCACTTGTTATATTTTCTATATGTCGATTCCATTTTATGATCACCTGCTTCCCTTTACTATGCCTTGCTTACTCTGCTAGGCATCATAAGTATCGATCAATATTTACCTCATACGATTCTATTCGACATATAATTCTATCTACCCTTCGTTTCACCCAAATCCGATTAATGGGTTGAAAGTTATGCTATAAACGAGTAATCACGGAACATATAAACCGACAGTCAACCAACAAGTCATATATAACACATAACACATCAAATAATCAATGACATATCATTTATAAAGAAGTCTCGGGTCATAAACAGGCTTTCGGGTATTTAAAATGATTTTTAAAACATTTTTCGGAATTAAAACGGGTCGTTAGATCAGTTTTGAAGTAATAAACAGGGTTCGGCTGGCCAATTCTCGCTTCAAAACAATTTTATAATAATTATTGAGCCTTGAAAACAATTTAAAATAATATTTTAAAGCTCGAAACTATTTTTCGGAATTTTTAAATCATTTTTAAATAATTAAATATAATTAAATAATTAATTAAAATCAACTAATAATTAATTAAATCAATTAATCAATTAATTTTCGAATTATTTTTGACCAATTAATCAATTAAAAATTAACTCAAATTAATTAACTAATTAATTCAGATTTATTTTTAAATTAAAAATAATTTTTGAAATTAAAATAATAATTTTTGGAATTTTCAGAAATTAAAAATGAATTTTTATAATAAAGATAAATAGGAAATATGATTTTTGATTATTTTTAAAACAGGAATCCAAATTTTGCAAACTCTGGAAACCTGGGGGACTAAACTTCATCGTTTTTAAAACTACAAGTACTAAACTGCAATTTTTCCAGCCCTCGCCGAAAACAATCGGGGTTCGCCGGAGAACTCGCCTCCGGCATCCTCCCACCACCATCACCTCTAGATCACCTCTACAATTCACAAGGAACACAATCATTCAATCAAATCATTCAAACAATCATCCAAACAAAAATTCAAATTTTTAATCAAAATAATTCGAAAATAAATAAAAATATATAAAATCAACCTTTGATTCTGCAGTAAAACGAGTCCTGGAATCTGAAAGTACTCCTTGAGACCTTCGATTTGGTTACTCCAACTTTCCCAACGGATTTCACTAACACCTTGAAATTGTGGTTTGATTTTCAGAAAGGTTTATGAATATATGAATTTCCTCTGAAAATTTATATTATTACTGACTGCAAATGATTTTTGATACGAAATAAAATACGGTAAAGGCTATTTATAATTACGGAAAATTAGTATCCCGTTGGATCATTCCGGATATAAATTGGTACGTTTATTTATAAAAACTGATCCAAACGGTACCGGTTTTCGGGATAATTATCCAAATCAGTACAATTTGTACTGCGGTCTTGGTCTCAGCGCCTGGTTACACGTATTACGAGGTGATAATTGTGATAGTTTAATAAAAAGATCTCGTTTATCGAAAACACAAGTTTTATTGATTTACCGAAACGAATAATGTATCGAAAATGTTGCGCAAGGACCCACGCGGTTCAAACCGTACGCCAGATCGAAAAAGTCAAAACATGGAAAATGCTCGAAATATTGCAATTTGGTAAGAAAGGAGTTCTCGGAAGAGTTTCTGGTTATAAAAACGTAAAAACGGATGACGTCGGTTGGTTCCCGATTTCATAAAATAGTTTTTAAATACTCGGAAAAAGATTTTATAAAATCCATATATTTCCTATAAAATCATAAATCATCATAAAAATAAATAGGAAGATATGACAATTATCTATATTTTATTTTGGAGATATAAAAATTAAAATAATCAATTAATATTATTTTTAAACATCCTAACACATTTAACACTTAACAAATAATTCACAGAATAGATACTGAACACATATAATAATTATTTATTAGCAAAAATAATTACACGATATATCCCGGATACTACACTAATTACAATTAAATCGGTAAAATTCGTATTGGAAAACAGAATGATTCGGGCACCGACGAATTTTGCCGCCGTCAACAATGATTTTCGATGAGTTGACAGTGGACCCTGATGATTACTCTAAGTCTTATATTTATAAAATACTATCTAATATTTAATTCGTACAAATATTAAAATAATATTTAGAATGTAAAAATTAGTTTCCCGGAATGAACATTTGTTATGTTATATCGAAGTGGGGTAAATAAATGGGATTGTAAATGGCGGAATTGATTGGTTTGGATTGTGGTTGTTGTTAATGGGTCGAGTTTGACGTCGAATTGTTTCGACGGGTAATACAATAAACAAAGTAGACGCTGCTCGATTTTCAAGAAAATAATTTCCAAAATTTGGGAACGTATCCTGTACAATATCGGGAATGTCAGTCAAGATATATACTTATATAATTATGAATATAACTGCCTTATAATAGTGCTTGCGTGTTGTGATAAATGTATTATAAGGATTTGTTGGAAATATGTTGTGAATTGATGATTACATTAACAAAATACCTTAGTAGATTTAACTTAGTGAAAAATGTAGCACACGATGGATGATCAGATATAGTCCTCAAGGATGACTCAAATATAGTCCCGACGGATGATGATTTGACATCCATCGAGTGAGTAGCTTATGTAATAATAAGTATTGTAACTTATTTCTGCAAAAAACTTTCTATAGATTCTGTAGTAGCATATGAGTCATGTTGACTCTTATTAGATATGCAGAATAGGTTGATTAATTGTAAATATAAGATGTCTTGTAATTCTGCATAAGTGAAATAAAGTCAAGTGTCAAATAGCTACCCGACGGATGATCAACAAAGCTACCCGACGGATGATCAACAAAGCTACCCGACGGATGGCAAGTATGTACCCGACGGATCATCAATTCAAATGTCTGTTGACAGTGACAACACAGTCACATGCGTTGGGTGTTTGCAAAAGGAATGTGGCATCCTGTTTAACATGAAATGAAGAACAAATAAGCATTACCATTTCCATGCAAGTTAAGAAGATTTTCAAAGATGCTGGAATAGAGTAGTGAAGCAGCATGGAGTTTGACTTGATAGTTTTGTTTTATTATCATGTCTTATTACCATGTAAACTTGGTGGTATATAAACCAAGTGTAGCTAGTAGAACAAAAAACTAAACAAACATATTTAGAAGAGAAATAGAAAAAGCTGTAACTGTTAAGAATTTCTCTATAGTTTGTTTATTCACTTGTAAAGCAGCTGTGAGACAATTTATTCTTCACAGAGTTCTTAATTCGATATATAAATAAATATATATATATATATATCTGGTGGATACTTTCAAATCCACCAGAAAATTTTAAAGACTTGTATTTTTATTACTTTGTGTTTTTTATTTATCTAACTTGTGATTCCGCACCTTGCAAATCAAAACACTTATATATATAGTTTGAGTTAGAACATTTTATAGTTCAAGAAAAAGTTTACTAGAATTACATTTAACCCCCCCCCCTTCTGTAATTCTTGCTGCATTGTTAGGGACTAACAGGATTTATGAACTCTATCTTCTGAACTGATGGTTTCATATAATTATCGAAAAAGGTTATTGAACAAATTGAAAAAGGTTATTGAACCAAGTTGTGAGGGTGTGAACCCTAACTGTTATGTGTATTATAATAGTACATATAATTACGAGTCGAGATATGTTATCGTTCGGGTAGAAGTGATAGCGAGGATATGTCAAGCATACCTAGACATCTAACATAGAGTATTTCAACTCCTGTAGGTTTTAGTCAGAAGATCTGAAACGTCAGACTAAAATTAACCTAGCGATCAATCGACAAGCGCATCGAGGTTCCAAGCGAAGGACCTGAGCGTTGAAGTTGGATCCAAGATAGTCTACTAATTAGATGATAAAGCCCGAACGTCCGAGTCATCTCAAAGTCAATCAGTAATAGTTGTAAAGCTCTGCAAAGCAAGTACCCTTAACCATTCTTTATGGTTCAGTATATATGAATAACTATTTTTTATTCTGGTAATGGAACAGAACGTTTTAAGTTACGTATCCCCTGTATTTGAAAATGTTGTTTAAAATATGTTTTGGGGAAAAGTAATTTCTGAAAGTACCTATATCTAAAATGTGATTAAAATGAAAGGAAGTTTTGAATAGTGTGCTGTGATAAAATGATTTAAAAAGAGATAGGTAACAGTTATTTTGGAAAACTGGATAAAGAAAATATTTTGATCCACCTATGTCGTGGAATGTTTTGATCCACCTATGTCGTGGAATTTGGAAAGAGGTAAAAAGGGGATTCAGTTAATCTATTGGAATTGAGTAGGCGTAAGAGGCTAACTCGGTTGGGCGCTCTGTTTAACCAATTAGTCCAGCGTGGGGGAAAGACCTAGCTAGTCTTTCCCAAGTTCCAGAACATATTCTTTCTTTTCTGGATGGCCGTTAGTCGCTATCCGGTGAGGATAGACTGATCAACTATCTTCACCCGTTGAACGTCCAATAGATTTGATTGATTCAGTTTTGAAACTGTTTAATAAATCAACTTGTTTGAAACTGATGATTTGGAAGTGAGATAGCATGCTAAAATATAACTCTGGTATTTATAGACAGCACACGACTGATGTTATTGTTTTACAGAGCATGCTAGTTTTGAATATCCAGTTTATGAATGTTTACCTTGCATTTGTGAATGAGTTATAATTCTTGTTCCTATCACTTTTTTATCATAGATTACTTTACTTGTTATTCATATAGTGGTACTACTGAGCAATTGATTGATCACCCTTGTAGAATGTTTAATATACGTATTGCAGATGCCTAGGATATTCTTCCGTGGTAATCAGGGCAGAGTTCCAGTTCCTTCTGTGTCAGGCTCCTCTGAGGTAGTTATGTCAGACCAAAGATGGTCTGTAGAGTTGATGTAATAGGATAGTATTGTCAGGAATGTTTGTGATAAGCTGGTTTGAAATAATTGTAACCTAAGTCATACTTAAACCTGGAGAATATCTTAAGGGGTCGTGTTAATGTTGAGTTGTATTATATTATGTTGTTATTATTATTATTGATGACGTCAACTCCTGACCCCGGGGTTGAGGCCTTCACAAGATTGTCATGCAAGACATGCCTTTACATAACAAGCCTAAGTCATATTGACAATCCTAAGAATAAGTTGTATGATAATCTATTTTTGTATTATGTAATTGTAATCCTTGAGTATGTAAAAATATTTAGAACATTAGACTGGGGGGGTTTTCTGTGAACAACCTTTAAATTAAGGCATAAACTCTGGAAAAAGATTAAATCCTGATCATGCCTCAAAGAGAAGTGTAGCAGCTTGGATTTGAATAAAACTGTTCTAGGAAAAATGTTCTAAGTCAAATATCGACAAGTCACAGGTCAAGGGATATCGAGAAGTCTATCGAGAAGTCCAAAATGACTTATCGATAAGTCTCAAGAGATATCGATAAGTCAACCTATATGTAGAGATCTCAGATATCGATAAGTCAAAATCTATATGTAGAGAACTTGAGATATCGACAAGTTATTTCTTCATACAGAGATCTAGAGATATCAACAAGTCAAAAATCCTCATGTAGAGAACTCGAGATGTCAACAAGTCAAAAGCCTGTATCGAGAACTAGAGATGTCGACAAGCTATTTTGCATGTAGAGAACTAGAGACCTCGACAAGTCATTTATATATGTCGAGAACTCGAGATATCGATAAGTCATTTTACTTATTGATATGCCAGTTCTCTACAGAACAAAAGGAGACCTCAACAACCTATCTCATAATTTAGAATACAGACAAGTTCAAGATTCAAGATTATCAGTTAACAAGCAATTCATTCACTGAATTGGAAAGACTACAAAAACAGCTTGAAGAATACAAGATCAAGGGCCAAGATTCACTGGACAAAGGATGGTCATGGACCTACAAGATTCTGCACAGATTTTCTAACACCAAAAAAGGAAATAGACACGATAGCTTTAGAAAATGTGTTAGTACATTTTAGTGCAAGTTTTGTAATCCCGCGCAGTTGGTCTATAAAGCATGCACGGGTCCTTAGTTTAGAAGTAACAAACAGATATAGAAAAATTTTGTAATCTCTCTCAAGATTTGTAGCCGAGTTCTTATTTCTAAGAACACAGATTTGTAGCAAAAAAATTTGATTAATACAATCAAGTGAGTTTTTGATATATTATCTTGTGTATTTACTGTCTAACAATTTATCTCTACAAGTTTATATTTTCTTTGTTCAGCTTAAGTCAAACACTTTCATAAGAGGATTAAAATCCAAGAGATACATTCACTCCCCCCTTTGTGTTATATTTCATTACACTCAATATCCAACACCATTTCATCATTAATGGCTTCTTGACAAAGATCGACATCTAAAAAAGGCATGGCTTCTTTAAAACTAGTGGGATCTTCTTCAAGATTATAAGCATATATGTCGGAGCCAAAATCTTTGGTGGCTCTAGTTCTCTTGCTCCTCATCGGTTCGATATCTGAATCCTCAATATGTTCTTTATCCTTTAATAAAGGAGTAATACTCGTCGTCGTGCCCCCTATTCCTCAATTTAATTGAAAACTTGTCTTCATAGAAATCAACATCAACTAATTCTACTATAACTCGTGCATTTAAATCAAAGAATTTGTAATTAATGCTATCGAATCCATATATAAAAAATACACGCTCATATACTTTACTCGCAAGTTTAAGTCTCTTAGGATCAGAAATCTGAACATAAGCTAAGCAGTCCCGAGTCCTCAAATAAGAAAAATCTGGTTGTCTACGGTTAAGCGTCTCATAGGGAGTTATCTTACTTCTAGATTTACTCTATTGAGTACATGACAGACCGTTAGTATGATTTCTCCCCACCAGTTAGATGCAACACCAGAACCAAACATAATGGAAACTTGATAAAGTGTATATTTATATATATTTAAAAAAAATTATTCTCATAATTATGATATTATATCATTACTTGGATATTATTAATTAAAATTTATTGTTTTATGACATTAAATAAAGAAGTCCCAACTTAAGAGGGAATTGAGCTTATTTGGACTTAAATCGTAAGAAAATTTAGATTTATTGGGATGTACGAGTATCCACCACTGTTCGGGCCTTAACTTGACTTCTAGACATCAGATTTGGGTGATATTACAGCTCATGTGAAGCAAACAAAATTGTCTACAGTTTAGAAGTGGTCCAGCATCAAGATTCTAACTGGAACAGCCCATAATCAGTCCTGGAACATAGCCGACGAATTTTACATTAGAATCCAATTTATTTTGGGAAAATATTAAAATTCTTTATTATATTAGGTTGTACATATTGTATATAGACAATCATGACATATTGTAGAATAGAATAGATATAACTGCTTGAGAGAGAAGTGAAAAAATTACTTTGAGAACGAGGTTGGGCGAAGGAGCGAAGAGATTCGTTTGGATTTCAAAGAAACTTTTCAAGTTATATTCTTATACTTTCATCTTCTTGTCATATGCGTAGACTGGATCCTCCAGAAAGTAGGGTGATTATTTAAGAGGCTGAAGTTTTACTTTAGTATGTAGTCCTGAAAAGAAACAGAGGAACAATGTCACGGAATTCCATTTAAATATATATTTATATCAAACATGCTCATCACTAGTATATAACAATGTAAATATGTATGAGCGCAACTCATTGAGCTGTGAATTCTTCTGGTTTTTGCTTGAAAATTTTCACTTTAAATGATGTTAAAACTGACATCTCCGAGAACAAAATTTTTGTATTAAGGCACATAAAGTCTATACCCTAAAGTAATAACGGTAAAGCTAAACATCTTTCATTCGTTTGCCTTGTCAAAATGAATGAAGGAGCACTAGAATTACTTAAATTAGATATCTAGACATGACAAAGGTGGTGTGTATGCCTACAAGCTTCAAAAGGTTGAGGCTTCTAGCTAAAACCAAGGAGCAGCGAATTCAGAGTCCCACTTTTCTGAGGCCAAAATGTATTTAATTGACTATATTATGTGTGTTAATAGTCTAAATGCATTTGTTTTTGGTAATTTTACTATATATTTTGTTTTTTTATATTCTAAGTGCTAAAAAATAGTATTTCAACCATTTAATTTCCAATCTATTATCATATAAATATAAATAAATTAAAAATAACTTAAAGTATGAAAAAATTACTAGTATTATAAGGACACTTAAATATTATTTTATCAAGTACACTTTATAATATATACATATTTACACCTTAAAATTTTAACAAAAAACAGCTAACTTTTGGTTACTTGAGGACATGTGTGTCCATTAACCTCTACATGAATCCGCCTTGAAACAAGAGCGAAAAATATTTTAAATATATTGTTTGTATTTATAATGATAGGGGCAAGTAAACAAAAACCGAAAAACTGAAAACGGATCGAAAAATCAAAAAATTAAAAAATCAAAACTGACAAAAATTGAAAAAAAAAACTGTATACGAACCGAACCGACGAAACACTTTAGTAACGATTATGATTGTACTTCTACAATTGAAAAACCGAACGTTTATACCTTTTTTTAAAATATTTATTTATTTATGTATGTATGTATTTTATACAAATTTGAGTTTGAGTATACCACACTTTCCACATTTATATAATAATTTTAGAAACCTTATGCGCCATGCCCCGGGACTAGGGCTGTCAAACGGATAATTCAGATACGGATCTACCTATATCCGTATTCGAATCTAAATCCAAAAATCTGTATCTGTATATGTATCTGAATCCGGAAATATTTAAAAAATAAGATCTGAATCTGGATCCGACGGATACTGTTGTGCATATGTTGTGTACTTGATGATGACATAAACAAAACACCTAAGTAGATTTTACTTAGTGAAATAATGTAGCACTCGACAGATATGAATTAAAGTCCCGACGGATAATTCATTATAGTCCCGACGGATGATGACTTATTATCCATCGAGTGAGTAGCTTATGTAATAATAAGTCTGTAGCATATTTCTGCATACACCTTTGTATAGATTCTGTAGTGGCATATAAGTCATGTTGACTATTAACTAGATATGCAGAATAGGTTGATTAATTGTACATAGATGATGTCTTGTAATTCTGCATAAATGAATTGAAGTCAAGTGCCAAAATAGCTACCGACGGATGATTAACAAAGCTATCGACGGATGATCAAATGGCTATCAACGGATGTTTAATATAGCAGTCGACGGATGATCAATGAAGCCATTAACGGATGATCATAAAGTCGACGGATGATCATGTACTCAATGGATAAAGAATTCAAATATCAGTTGACAGTGACAACTGGTCACATGCGTCGAAGTGTATGTAAATGGAATGAGGAAGCCTATTAACTGGGTAATAGAGAATAAAGTAACAAAGCATTAGACCCGATAGTTTTTATAATGATCCTGTATTTTGACTTTGTAATCTTGGTAATATATAAACCAAGAAGTAGCAAATAGAAACATAGATCTGAGATACAAAAAGGGAGAAACATTTGTAAGCAGAATCATTAGCATTTCTCTGTATTCTCGGTAGTTCAAATTTGTAAGTAGCTGTGAGCATTCTTGCACACAGAGTTCTCTCGATATAATATATATCTCTGGTGGAATTGTTTAAATCCACCCGAAAGTTTTTAAAGGCTTTTGTTTTTAATTACTTGGGTTTTGATTCACTTAAGTTTTTATTCCGCATTGTGCTAATCAACACACTTATATTTATATTCGAGTTCGAACATTTTTATTTTAAGAAAAAGGTTCAAGAATTCCATTCAACCCCCCTTCTATAATTTTTTCTATATTGTTAATGGACTAACAATTGGTATCAGAGCAAGCTCGTAACTTACAAGGAGTTTAAAGATCAAAATAATTCAGCAAGATGAACAAGAAGGATGTTGGAGTCAAGTTTCCTTTTCTAGATAAAGACAATTACCATCATTGGAAGGTAAAGATGCATCTTCATATGCTTTCTTAAGATGAGGCCTATGTGGACTGCATAGAAAGAGGCCCTCATGTTCCAATGAGAGCTGCAACAGGAAACGAGCCATCAGTCCCCAAGCCAAGGCATGAATGGTCTGATCCTGACATTGAACAAGTCAAGAAGGATAAAAAAAGCCATGAATATTCTGTTTAATGGAGTTGATGCAGACATATTTGACAACATTATCAACTTTAAAACTGCCAAGGAAGTTTGGGATACTATACAGATAATCTGTGATGGCACTGAGCAACTTAGAGAAAATAAGATGCAGCTCTTGATTCAGCAATATGAGCATTTTCACAATGAGGAAAGTGAGTCACTTACTGACATTTTTAGTAGGTTTCAAAAACTACTAAATGCTCTCAAATTGCATGGAAGGGTCTATCAGACTAAAGACTCTAATCTGAAATTCCTTATATCACTTCCAAAGGATTGGAAACCAATGACAATCTCATTAAGGAACTCACAAGATTATAAGGAGTTTACTTTGGAAAGACTGTATGGCATCCTAAAAACCTATGAGCTTGAAATAGAGCAGGATGAAAGGATGGGGAGAGGAAAGAAGAAAGGAGGATCCATTGCACTAGTTGCTGAGTTGGAAAAGGAGATGGAAGCTGTTGAATCAACTTCAAAGGTCTGTGAGAACAAGGGCAAGGGGCTTGCAGAAGAAAGTGAAGATTCATTGAGCCAAGATGACATGGAGGACATTGATGAGCACCTAGCATTTCTTTCCAGAATATTTTCCAAGCTCAAGTTCAAGAAGAACTTTGGAACAACCAAGCCAAATAGAAACATGGTGGATAAGTCAAAATTCAAATGTTTCAAATGTGGCTTGGCAGGGCATTTTGCCAGTGAGTGTAGGAAGTCAGATTCCAGTAAGAAAAAGTTTGAGTCTATGGATTATAAGCAAAAATATTTTGATCTACTCAAGCAAAAGGAAAGGGCTTTTATTACACAAGAAAATGACTGGGCAGCAGATGGTCTGGATGAAGATGAAGACGTCAGCTATGTCAATCTAGCCCTAATGGCCAAGTCTGATGAGACAGAGACAAGTTCCTCAAGCAATCAGGTAATTACCACAAATCTTGCACATTTATCTAAAGCTGAGTGTAATGATGTCATAAATGACATGTCTACAGAGTTATATCACTTGCGTGTTACACTTAAGTCTCTTACTAAAGAAAAATACTAAAATCAAAGAAAACAATATGTTTTTAAGTGAGAGGAATAATGTGCTTGAGTCTCAGTTTATTGATTTTGAGAAATTACGAATTGAGTGTAAGATTGCTAAGGAGGAATTAACTGAGTCCTTGAAAAAGGAAGAAATTTTAAAGAAGTAGATCGAGCGTGAACAAGAGGTGATTAAAGCTTGGAAAACATCCAGGGATGTCCATGCTCAAATCACCAAAGTTCAAGGAATTGAGTCTTTCTGTGATGAAGCCTGGAAAAAGAACAAAGAGAAACTAGAACCTAATTTGGTAGATGGACTTCTAACAGATGTAGACTCGACAGATGATGAGGACTATTCGTCGGATAACAAAAAGTGTTATCCGTCGAATGATGAAAATCCTCATCCGTCGGCTGTGAGCAAGCCCATTAGCAAAGCTAAACTAGTTAAGCTGAATGAGAAGTATGGGTATGTTTCCAAGAACTTTGTTTCAGGAGAGTCAAGTCAAGTTAAGAAAGGGAAAAAGGCTAATGTTGGTCACATGACTGTCAAACAGTTAAGTGATAGACTTGAAAAGATTGAGGTAAAAACAGAGACTAAAAAGAAAAACAATAGGAATAGTAAAGTAGGGATTAACAAACACAACAACTACACACCTGATAAATATGCTCCCAGAAAAATCTGTGTCAAGTATGGTAGTGTAAATCATCTATCTGTTAATTACAAATCTGTGATGCCTACTTCCATGTCTGTGCAGCCTCAATTTCCTAACATGAATGCCATGCCTCTCATGCCTGTTAATCCTATATCTACACAGAACATGAATGCACAGTTTGCTAATATGCCATTTGCACCTAATCCTTATTATGCTGCATATAGTATGCCACAAATGCCATTTAGCATGCCTTACTGGAATAACATGTTTACTCTGGAATAACATGTTTACTCATAGCATGCCATTTCCTGTTAGTCATAATATGCATGATAATTCTGTTGCAATGAATGGTTTCAAAGGCCCAACTCAAATGACTAAGAATGAATCTAAAATTTCTAAGTCAAATGAGATAAAGCCTAAGAAACAGAAAAAGAAGGCTAACAAGGCCGGACCCAAGGAAACTTGGGTACCAAAATCAACTTGATTTGATTTTGATGTGTGCAGGGAAACAGAAAGAATCTTTGGTACTTGGATAGTGGTTGTTCAAGACACATGACTGGTAATTCTACCCTGCTCACAGAGTTCAAGGAGAGAGCTGGCCCAAGTATTATTTTTGGAGAGGACAGCAAGGGTTATGCTGTGGGATATGGCTTGATTTCAAAGGACAATGTCATCATTGAGGAGGTTGCCTTAGTGGATGGTCTCAAACACAATCTGTTGAGTATCAGCCAGCTTTGTGACAAAGGCAATTCAGTAACCTTCAATTTAGAAGACTGTGTTGTGACTAATAAAAGAAGCAACAAAGTGGTTCTCACTGGTATGAGAAAAGGGAATGTGTACCTAGCTGATTTCAACTCATCTAATGCAGAGTCTACAACTTGCCTTCTCAGTAAAGCAAGTCAAGATGAAAGTTGGCTATGGCATAAGAAGCTATGCCATTTAAACTTCAAGACCATGAATGAGCTGGTAAAGAAAGAACTGGTAAGAGGCATTCCTCTAGTGGAGTTTTCAAAGGATGGACTGTGTGATGCCTGCCAAAAAGGGAAGCAGATTAAAGCATCATTCAGGAAGAAACTTGATTCAACAATTGAAGAGCCTTTGCAACTGCTTCACATGGATTTGTTTGGACCAGTCAATGTATTGTCCATCTCAAGGAAAAGATTTTTTCTAGTAATTGTAGATGATTTCTCAAAGTTCTCTTGGACATATTTCCTAAAGTCTAAAGATGAGGCTAGTGAAATCATCATCAATCACATAAGGCAAGTCAATAATCATCCTGATTTCAAGGTTAGAAGAATCAGGAGTGACAATGGAACTGAGTTCAAGAATTCTGTCATGAGAGCATTTTGTGAGGAAAATGGGATTTCGCATGAGTTTTCAGCAGCAAGGACTCCACAACAGAATGGAGTAGTGGAAAGAAAGGACAGATCACTTATTGAAGCTGCAAGGACAATGCTTGAAGAATCTAAACTGCCAACATATTTCTGGGCTGAAGCTGTAAACACTGCTTGCTACACTCAGAATATTTCTCTGGTTAATCAGGCAAGATGCATGACTCCCTATCAATTGTTCAAGAATAAGAAGCCAACTCTAAACTTTCTTCATGTCTTTGGCTGCAAATGTTATATCCTGATAAATCAAACTGATCAAAATAGGAAGTTTGATGCTAAAGCAGATGAAGGAATTTTTGTTGGATATGATGTTGGTAAAGCATATAGAGTCTACAATCTATGAACCAACATTGTTGTGGAATTAATACATGTTGTGTTTGATGATAAAAAGATTGAAGGACTAAAGGATGGAGATTACCATGAGAGCCTCAAATTTGACAATGTGGAGATGGTTAGTGATGACAGTGATGATGAAAGTGATCAAGAGAATGTATCTAAGGAAAATGCAGATAAATCTACCACTAATGAAGCACAAAACTCAACATCTGTCGACTTGCAAAATGCTTCATCTATCGGAAGGCAATCTGCGTTATCCGTCGGGAGACAACCTGCTTCATCCGTCGGTACTTAAAATTTACCATCCGTCGGGTTATCAAAAGGTGCAGGAAGTCAAGACAGATCACCTATAGAAAGTTCTCCTTTGTCAAGTCAAAGATTCACAAACTCAGGGGGAGTTTCAATTAGTCAAAACTCAATTACACATCAAGACAACAATGAGGTCTCTTCATCTAGAGCTAATCCAGCTCAACAAAGGAAATGGACAGAAGATCATCCCTTTGAGCTTATCATTGGTGATGTTTCTTCTAAAGTGCAAACAAGAAGAACAACTCTGGAAGAATGTCTATATAGCAGATTTCTTTCCAAGGAAGAACCAAAGAAGGTAGAAGAAGCTTTGTTGGATCCTGATTGGATATTAGCTATGCAGGAGGAGCTAAACCAATTTGAAAGGAATAATGTGTGGAAGCTGGTACCCAAGCCTAAAGGAAAGAATCCAATAGACACCAAGTGGGTATTCAAAAATAAGATGGATGAAAATGGCATAGTTGTCAGGAACAAAGCTAGATTGGTTTCTAAAGGCTATTGTCAACAAGAAGGAATAGATTTTGATGAAACATTTGCTCCTGTTGCAAGACTTGAAGCCATCAGAATCTTCTTAGCCTATGCAGCCCATGCCAATTTCAAGGTCTATCAAATGGATGTCAAAAGTGCCTTTCTAAATGGAGATTTGGAAGAAGAAGTATATGTCAGTCAACCTCCAGGTTTTGAAGATCCAAATTTTCCAGAACATTTCTATTATCTTTTGAAAGCACTTTATGGACTGAAGCAAGCACCTAGAGCCTGATATGACACTTTATCAAAGTTCCTTTTGGAAAATCACTTCACAAGAGGTACTGTAGATAAAACTTTATTTTTCAGGAATGTTAATGGCTCTAGTATACTTGTTCAAATTTATGTAGATGACATTATTTCTGGCTCTACAGATGAGAAACTTTGCAAAAAGTTTATCAAATTGATGCAAAGTAAGTATGAAATGAGTATGATGGGAGAACTAACTTACTTTCTTGGTTTACAAGTTAAGCAAGTTAGTGATAGAATATTCATTAGTCATACTAAATATATTTTTGATCTTTTAAAAAAGTTTGATCTAATGGATTGGACATCTGCAAAAACTCCCATGGCCACAGCAACTAAGCTTGAATTAAACACTACTGAAAAGTCTGTGGATATATCAAGTTATAAGGGTATGGTTGGCTCACTTCTATACTTAACAGCTAGTAGGCCAGATACAATGTTTGCTACTTGTTTATGTGCTAGATTTCAGGCTGATCCTAAAGAATCTCACTTAATAGCTATTAAGAGAATTTTCAGATATCTCAAGGGAACACCAAACCTTGGCATTTGGTACCCTAGAGATTCTGGTTTTGATCTAACTGGTTATTCAGATGCAGACTATGCAGGTTGTAGAATTGATAGAAAGAGTACAACAGGAACCTGTCAATTTCTAGGAAACAAGCTTGTGTCCTGGTTCAGTAAAAAGCAAAATTCAGTTTCTACTTCTACAGCTGAAGCTGAATATATTGCTGCTGGAAGTTGCTGTGCACAGATTTTATGGATGAGAAATCAATTGCTGGACTATGGTTTGCAAGTTGAGAGGATTCCAATTTTCTGTGATAACACAAGTGCAATTACCATCACTGAAAATCCAGTGCAGCATTCAAGGACAAAGCACATAGATATCAAGTACCATTTCATAAGAGAACATGTAATGAATGGTACTGTGGAACTACATTTTGTTCCAAGTGAGAAGCAACTTGCAGATATCTTTACCAAGCCACTGGATGAATCCACCTTTTCAAGGTTGGTAAGTGAGTTAGGTATGCTTAATTACTCTTAAATTTATCTGAGTTATTTTGCAAGTTGAAATACAGCCAGAAATTTAATTGATTCTTCAGTCTTGGATGAAATTTTGACTTAGTTAAAATTTACATCTCGACGGATGACCCTTATCCATCGAGTTTGGTCATCCGTCGATATACAATTTGCTAATAAAAATCAATTACTTTTCTAGAATATTTTATGTCTCGACGGATAACAGTTTATCCTCATCCGTCCAATTGTCTTAATCTCAGCCGTTAATTCCCTATACATTATCCATCGAGTATACTTACAGTTTGTAAGCATTACACGACGGATAATGGGTGGAATTTTTACAGTTTATTTTTTAAACGGCTATTTTAGGCAATTTTTATTGGTTAATTTACTTTACTTTATTATTTTTATCAGTTATTTTTGAGATAGTATAAAAGCTTATTTCATTGCAATTGTTTTCTTTTATCATTCTCAAATTCAACTGCTCTAATTTCATTCTCTCTCAAGCACTTACTCTCCTTCTCTTCAAGCTTTTATTCTCTAAACAATGGCACCTGTTGTAAAGATTATGTCTCAAACTGGGTACATTTATGAGAAGAACAATTTCACTGCATTAGTTAACAAGGGTATTCAGCAATCGGATGACTATCACAAGATGATGGACTTTGTGAAGAATTGCAAGCTCAATTATGCCATGCTGGAATCACCCACAATCTTCTGTGAAGTTATTGAAGAGATGTGGACCACTGCTACCTACAACTCTACTGACAAGACCATCACTCTAACCATCAAAGGTAAAGAATTTTGTATCAATAGTGATGTGATAAAAGCATGTTTCAAAATTCCTGATAATAATGTAACTTCACCACACAATGACACTGATATCATAAATATGCTTAATTCCATGCAATATGCACTTCCTACTTCTAAATTGAGTGATATTAGGAGAATGGGTCTTAGGAAGGAGTGGAGTTTCTAGTGTGATGTAGTTACAAAGGTTTTCTCAGGAAAGATCAGTAATTTTGATTTAGTGAATATTTCCATGCTTAACATGCTATATATGTTAGTTACAGATAAATTTTATAATTTCAGTGACCGTGTCTTGTTTGAGTTAGGTTTTAAATTAGGTGAGTTAGCTAAAAGAGGTAAGAATGTGTATTATGCTAGATTTCTTATGTTATTGGCTAACCACCTCTGTGAAGAGATTGTGCTTGAGAACCCCAACAACAAACTGGATTGTTGGGTTCAAGAGAGAAGGCTCATTGCAGATTTGAACAGGGCTAATCATCACAAGGATGTGCCAATGTTCTACTTTCTTGTAATGCAGGCACCTCAGGTAAGTGAGGTAAGTTCATCCATCCCTACAACTATTCCAACCTCCACAATTTCTTGGAATTCAGGAGTAGCTATGGCAACTGTACCAATGACCAAACAGTTGCCCACCAAAGATGCCAAACCTACTACTATTTCCAAATCCAAATCAAAGAAAACCCCTCTAGTGTCTCTCAAAAGATACCAGTTGAAAAATCCACCAAAGCCCAAGAGGGGAGTGTGAAGGAGGGTAAGCTAGGTGAGGGAAGGGGTGAACATCAAAGAAACCTTAGGAATAAGGTTGGAGAGTTGAGTGGATCCCAGCCTAGCCACACTGCAGTTTCCCAACAAACTGCAGTGCTTAAAAAGGATAAAAGCTCACTTCTAGTTGCATCCTCCCAAAAGGGTGTAGTTATTGAACAAAGCTCTCAACCAAGAGCACAGGCTAAGAGGGTTAGGGACACAAGCTCACCCCAAACTTATACAAGAAAGAAAAAATCTAAAACATCTGGGGATGCACAGGATACACACACAGTGCAAACTGGTGCTAAAGACACATTCACTGTACCTTCTCAAGTTCAGTTTGATGTGGCTCCAATAAATGTGGAGTCACAGCCAAAATCTCTAGTAATAGAAGCACCTCAAACATCATACTCACCAACAAATTCTCTAGATGTGGATATGATAAACACATCAATCCCTGATTCCCCTTCTTTAACTCTGTTGGGGAAGCCAAAATCTAGTGCAAGTGAGCATCATCTTTTAGATGATTTGTTGGCTCACTTGCCAATTCTTTCAAAACTGTTGTGTCATCTGTGCCTAAAATTTCTTCAATCAGCACAGAGTCAACAATAGTTTCTCTTCCCACCACATTTATTTCTACTCTCTCGACGGATATTGCTCATCCGTCGAGTAGTGACTATATCCTGATGGATAAGCCTAACAGCAGTTATCCGTCGGATAACAAAACCACTCAATCGATGGATATCACTCATCCGTCGAGTATCTCTGCACAACTTCAAACTTCAATTATTTCAAGTGCAGAAGATTTAGTGGTTGTACAGTCACTCTTAGGATTGAGAGAGCAGGGTGTCTTGAGTGAGAGGCTGGGTTGCTCTCAGGCAAAAGGAGAATAAATGAGTGAAAATCTGCAATCCATTTCTTCAGGATTTACAAAAGGGAGTGAGAGGAGTCCCACCTTAGTAGGTGAAGGTGAGGGTGTGAGGGTGGGGAGCCAGGGTGAGACCCTGATGCAACAAAAGAGAGAACATGAGAGAAAAGCAGGTACAGAGGATATAAGGGTTGATCCAGCCATTGCTCATGAGTCAATGATTGTGGATGATGCTGAAAAGGAAAGACAATTTCAGTAACATTACAAAGCTGTAATTGATAACATTTCTTTGGATGCTGACACTTTTACTCATCCTGTGTCAGCCTATCAACTGTTGGCTGCTCAGGGAAATGAGGAGGCAGAGAAGACTTTAAATCTAGTACATACTTCAGAATCTCTACAAAGGGATAAAGCTGCTGTCAATCTAATGCCTTCTACAGCTGGTGAGCCATCTGAAGAATTTGGAGTAAATTCTAATGATGATGACTCTGTTTCATTTGATGGAAGCATGAACCTAGGGGGAGATGAAGGCCCAAGTTCCATTCCAGATCTACCTGAATGGGCATTGACAAAGGAGTCTACACCAGGACAATTCAATGTAGCCTTAGTCAAATAAATCATGTATATCCAAAAGGCCATTCAGAACACTGCAGATGCTAGTACCAAGGCTATTCTTCAAGCCCACCTAGATTCTCTACATCTCATGAAGCTACAGCAGTTAAGACAGAATCTGAGTGTGGATGAACTCATAAAGGATATAGCTGACTTGAAGACCTATAATTCTAAGAAGCTGGATTCAATAATGCCCTATGGTACCATGCAGGATCTGCTCCTGAGACTAAGAACAGAATCTGATGCTGAAAAGAAGCTGGCCAAATTGGAGAACAAAGTTCAAGTTATTGAGGACTCTGTGGCCACCATTCTTCAAAATCAACAGTCTCAGACCAGTCTTCTAATGCAACTGGCTAAAGCACAAGGCTTGACTCCTCAACTTGATGATAACAAAAAGGGGGAGAAAGGATCAAGTGAGGGGGAGAAACTTCAGATACAAATTAGTAAAGTAATTGTGCCTTCAATTACTGTCTCAAAGCTACCAGTTGCAGATGGTATAGATCTGATTCAAGCAGCAGCAGCTAACTTGAAAGTTGCTGAGAAAGAACAGTTGAGTTTAGTCAACTGGAAGAAGATTGATGAGGAGATACAGAAAAAGTTTGAACTTGTCAAGGAGCCAGTTAAGTCAGCCATCCATCACTCTCAATTCAAGCAAATTAGTGTGAATGAGATGAGCATGAACTATCTGGAAAGAGGACAATCTTCCTGCATCAAGACTCCAAAGCCTGAAATGATTCTTAAACCAAGGGCAAACTACTCAAAATAATCTTTGAAGAACCCCTTGGACACTGTGTATGAGACACCCAAGCTTGATGAGAAGAAGCTTCTGTCAAGATCAATTGTTTTCTATAAAGATCCAACTGATTCAGCTTCTAAAAAGAGGATTGCTAAGATATTCAGAAATGGGAAGGAAATTTGTGTGGTAGCTGAACATCCTCAATTTGCTCAAGCAAAGAGAGAAGAAAGAGCCAGACTGAAGCAGGAAAAGAAGCAAGCTGCTCTAGATGCAAATGTTGGATTTTAAACGCAGCGGGGGCATGGCAAAATACTTTTACACATACAAAATCCAAATAAAAGCATATAAATCGTGAATAAAAATTCGAGGGATCGAATCTAACCTTTTAAAATAATTCAGAGACAACGATCAGAGATCCTTAGCAGTTGCTCCTCAAGTGTGAAGCACTCCACCGGTATCCACCAAAAAAACGATGTTAAGGAGGAGGAAGGAGGTGGAGAGAATTGGGTTTTCCAAACTTTTTGGGTTTTCGGGTTCGATGTGGGTTCAAATAAAATAGGGTCTATAATAGTATATTTATAAGCAAAATTTTCAGCTGAAATTTTCCCATAAATAATATTATTATTATCCCATTTATTATTCCCATTAATAATTAAAACACCTTTTAATTATTAATCCTTTTTCTAAACACTTTAGAAATAATTCTCTCTCTTGATTTAATTTCCAAAAATTAAATCCTTAATTAATAATATTAAGAACTTTTCTTAATTAATTTATAATCAATTAAATCTCATTTAATCAATTATTAAATTTGCCAATTAATTATTTATTTCATAAATAAATAATTATTAGCCATTATTAATTAATTCCTCCACCATTAAATCATTCTCTTTTTATGGTGTGACCCTGTAGGTTCAATATTAAGCCGGTAGTAGAAATAAATAATAATAAAACTATTTTATCATTATTTATATAAATTCTCTAATTTATTAAATATGATTAATTAATTAATCACATTTATTCTACATCGTGAGGGATACTTCTCAGCATATCGCGACTATCCGGATAATATGAATTCACTGCTTAGAATACCAAGAACCTATTCAGTGAATAGTTACCGTACAATAAACTCCTTCTACCCTACAATGTCCTGATTAAATACAAGGCATGGATCTCGTGTCAAGCCTATCTAATTCAATCACTTGCTTACCATTTACTATGCGTAGTTCTATGCAAATTAGAAACTCCTTTCTAATTTCATTTACTCTGGCCAGAGATTCCTGAACTAGCATAAGTGGATCAGCCTTGAACATTCGCTTCCTTCACTGGAAGGGGTAGATCCTTTATTGATCATACACTATCTTCGTGTACAAATTCCTATACCCAGAAGAGCCCTAATAATTGTCCCTGGAGACTAAGAACTAAACCAAAGCATAGTTCAGTGTACACAAGATGACTATGATGACCTCAAGTCTAAGGATACTTGTACAACTATCACTATGTGAACAACTGCTGACACATGAGTGAACTCCATCAGTTGTTCAGCTGTGCGAGTCATGTTCAGTGAACTTATTCTATAATAAGCACCTACATAATAGCTATAGTGTCACCACACAAATGTCTATGAGAACAGACATCCTTCATAATGAAGCAAGCATAGTATGTACCGATCTTTGTGGATTATTAATTACCAGTTAGTAATCCTATGACCAGGAACTATTTAAATTTAGAGTTATCATCTTTTTAGGTCTCACTATTATGATCTCATCATAATCCATAAAAAGCTTTACTCTAAACTATGGTATATCTTATTTAAACACTTAAATAGATAGAGCCCGTAATAAAAACAAAACAAGTCTTTTATTAATATCAATGAAATCAAAACAGATTACATAAAAGTTATTCCTAAATCCTAATACATGATTGGACTTAGGATATATTCCTTTCAATCTCCCACTTGTACTAAAGCCAATCACTCTGGTATCTAATACCCATCTTGTCTTTATGACGATCAAAGTGACTTTCATAAAGTAGCTTTGTGAGTGGGTCTGCTATGTTGTTATGTGTGTCAACTCTATTTCAATACAATACAAGAAATGTTACCGCGCTCCCACTAACCCTTTTGTAGACACATGGTTCATCTACGTTTTTGATAAAATCAAACTCTTTGATTGTCTCATCAAAACGAATGTTACATCTTTTGAGAAGCTTGCTTTAAATCACATATGGTTCGCAGTAGCTTACACACTAGGCTTTCATTTCCCTTGGAAAGAAAACCATCTGGCTATATGCCAGATCTCATAGTCGTAGTAAGCAGCAATCGCAAGCAAAATCCGAACTGATTTTAACAGGGCTACAGGTAAAAGGTTTCATCAAAGTCAATCCATTGCCTTTGTTTGAATCCTTTTGCCACAAGCCTGGCCTTAAAGGTCTCCACCTGGCCATCTGCTATAATCTATCTTTTGTATATCGTATACATAGATTCCATTCCAGATTTTATGGCACTATGCCATTTCTCTGAGTCAACACTACTCATAGCCTCATTATAGATTACAGGGTCGTCATCATCAATGATCGATAACTCATTGTCATTCTCAATGACAAGGCCATATTACCTCTCTGGTTGGCGAGACACTCTCCCTGATCTATGAATGGGCTGTTCCACAAAAGGTTGTTCAGTCAGAACAGGTGTTTCCACTTGATCCGTAGCAGTTTGTGCTTCTTGAACTTCATCAAGTTCAATTTTGCTCCCACTGTTTCCTTCAAGGATAAACTCCTTTTCCAAGAAGGTAGCATGTCTGGATACAAACACCCGATGATCGGTGTAAAAGTAATACCCTAAAGTCTCTTTAGGATATCCTACAAAACTATATTTTACGGATAGATATTCCAGCTTATCTGGCTCAACTTACATGACATAAGCTTGGACATCCCCAAATCTTAACGTGTTTAAGACTCGGTTTCCTTTCTTTCCATATCTCATACGAAGTTTGAGGAACAGATTTTGGAAGGCACCATATTCAGTAAATATGCTGAGGTTTCCAATGCATAACCCCATAGGAATACTGGAAGATTTACATAGCTCTTCATGGACCGAACTATGTCTAACAAAGTTCGATTTCTCCTTTCAGATACCAATCTGGAGGAGTCCACTTGTAGACTATACCATTTACTTTGAGATAATCTAGAAACACTCCATTAAAGTATTCACCACCTCGATCTGATCGAAGAATTATAATACTATGTTTGGTTGTTTCTCCACTTCATACTTATACTCTTTGAACTTTTCAAAGGCTTCAGACTTGTGTTTCATCAAACACATATCCGAATCTAGATCTATCATCTATGAAAGTAATGAAGTTTGAAAATCCACCCATGGCTTGCTTAGACATTGGTCCACATACATCTGTGTGTACCATTCCTAGCAAATTTGCAGCCCTCTCTCCATGTCCACTAAATGGAGACTGCAGTGCCACTATGAAGTGAGATTTGCATCATCCCTTTTCTTTTATTAGTTTGTTCAATCTGAAGTAAATTATGTCACATTTATACAGACCATTATTTAAAGTACCACGTCCATAAAGAATATTATCTCTAAGAATAGAACATTCATTATTCTCAATAATAAATGAAAATCCAGCCAAGTCTAACATGAGAATAATATTCCTCACAATCGAGGGAACAAAATAACAATTATTTAAAACAATAGTCTTGCCCGTAGGCATATGTAAATGAAATGATTCTACATCTTCAGCAGCAACTCTTGCTCCATTTCCCATCAGTAGAATCACCTCCTCTTCCTCAAGAGTCCTACTTCTCCTTGGTCCCTGCAACAAATTGCAGATATGAGAACCACAGGCGGTATCTAATACCCAAGTAGAAATTTGATTTAATGACATATTCACTTCTATCATGAACATACCTGAATCAGAAGCGGTAGTCTCACTACCCTTCTTCTTCTTCAATTCTGCAAGGTAAACCTTGCAGTTACTCTTCCAGTGCCCCACCTTGTTATAGTGAAAGCAAACAACTTTGCTCTTGGGGTCTTCAGCTTTTGGTGGAACCGGCGTTTCTTCACCTACTTTCTTCTTCTTGGAAGAGTTCCTCTTCCTTTTCTTAGGATTGGAACCTTCACCAATTAGAAGAACAGAACTCTTCTTAGGGGGAAAATTCGATTCCGCAGTCTTCAACATGTTGTGGAGTTCAGGCAGGCTAACATCCAACTTATTCATATGAAAGTTCACAACAAACTGCGAGAACAAACTCGGAAGCGATTGCAAGACCAGGTCTTGGCTCAGCTCCCCATCCATGGCAAAACCAAGTTGTCCAAGACGTTCAATCAAATTGATCATCTTAAGTACATGGTCATTCACAGATGATCCCTCAGACATCCTACAACCGAATAGCTCCTTCGATATCTCATATCGAGCTGTCCTCCCCGCCATATCATACAACTCTTGTAGATGCATGAGGATAGTGTGAGCATCCATATGCTCATGTTGCTTCTGTAGCTCACTGTTCATGGAAGCTAGCATGATGCATTGAGCAACATTTGCATCATCTATCCACCTACGATACATAACATGTTCATCATTATGTGCATCACTAGCAGGTTCAGTAGGCTTAGGTGAGTCAATCACGTATTCCAGCTTCTCAATCCTGAGAACAATTCTCAAGTTTCGAAGCCAGTCAGCATAATTAGGACCAGTCAATTTGTGAGCATCCAGTATGCTTCTGAGTGATAGTGCAGAAGACATAACGTACAAAGTAAATCTGTAAATGATAAACACATAACAACACTTAGCAAATATTCGATTTCATTTCAAAACACTATATGAATCGGGTCTTTATTCATAAGTGGTTCCCACTAGTTTTCCTAATTTATTCAACCCCCTACATGAAAAATTAAGCATTCATAATGCTAGTGGGAATAGGGATCCTATATTCCATTACACAACCCCGGCTGTGGCACGAAACGCCATGTAATGTTCAATAGGCAGACAACTCTTGTCAATTACATCTAATGTTATTCCCTAATCAAACTTTAGCCTCTTGAATAATTGAGTCACGGCTGTGGCACGACAAACTCAATATTCTAAGTCAAGTCTAACCCAACATTCCGTACAATTGAATCAGTCCCCAAAGGCCCACGGCTGTGGCATGTAACGACCTTTAGATTCATATTCAATGTACACATCTCTATGTAATAGACAAGTATTTCTTATTTCGAAATCAAAGCCCTCGGCTGTGGCACGAAACGACAATGATTCAAAAATAAGAACTACTTTTCTATCATGTTGGAAGGCTATGACCGACACAAGCCCGTTGTGTCATTGGCCAATTACTACTTGATATTATTTAATTTTAGAGGGATTATATTACGTTACAATCATAATCATATTATAAAGAGATTCTTCCTTTTAAATTAAATATTTCAAATCAATAATCAATAATCAGATGATTCCCAGATCGGGTGGAGCATTGTCAAGAGGCGTCACTTAATAACCCTTTCTTACAGATAGAAATCTGTCGTTGATAGAATCATCCTTTCTCTCATATCGAAAATTCATATTCAATTACGTGTTTCATAAACACGAGAATCTCATGATTGTATTCATAATATTATCATTAAGGTTATGAAACAATTTCACTATACTAGGTTGTCTAATAAATGCCTTATGTTTATTTAAGTTCACCTAAATCTATCATCGCATGATAAACTAAGCATATATCACATATATCAACATGAATAAACATCAAGGTAGGCATGTTACATCATCTAGCACATTAGAACAAGCAATATACATCTCTATGTATCACAAGAAGCATTTAAAATCAATTCAAACGATCAAAAACAGCTTTAAAACACTTCATGGAATATAAACAGTTCAAAACTTTTATATAAACTAAAATTGATCACTCCATTAGATCCGTCTCGGAAAAACGAATCCAACGGTATATTGCACGCCCAAAACGAAGTTACGAAATTCCCAGAAAATCAATTTTAAAATCAACAGACGGGTTGTAACGCATTACAGGAACGCGTTACAAGCCCTGTAACGCATTCCGGTGATGCGTTACACACCTTTTAAGCCATTTAAGGGTGTAACGCATTCCGTGACACCCCTATTAATTTATTTTTTTTTCAGCAGCAGCCGTCACTTCTTTCTCGATCTGCGTGCCGCCGTACTGACAGTCCTTCTCCGTGCCAACAGCATCAACAGACAACAGCAGTACAAACAAATATACTTACAATTCATATTTATATATATATGATTATTTAATTACGAATTTTAATTACAATAACTTCAAAAATTCATAATAAAAAATCTATACATCAGAAAATTATGATAAAATTATTTTATAGTATTTTTTAATATACAATATTTAATCAGAAATATTAAAAATAATATTTTATTAAATTAATATTTAAGTAGATAAAAAAGTATTAATAAATGAATTAATATAGATAAAGGGCAAAAAGGGAAATGGAGTCTGTGAAAAAAATACCCAGACGATCTACAACACTTGTAGTACCAGATCAACATTAAAAATTATTCTGAGAAACGATTTCTCATCAGAAAAAATTAATCCATGATATAACTTGTAAAAATCATAATTAATTCATACAAGCACATAAAATTCTGAAATTTTTACCACATATCTATATGCATACAACCTGTGCTCTGATACCATTGTTGGATTTTAAACGCAGCGGGGGCATGGCAAAACACTTTTACACATACAAAATCCAAATAAAAGCATATAAATAGTGAATAAAAATTCGAGGGATCGAATCTAACCTTTTAAAATAATTCGGAGACAACGATCAGAGATCCTTAGTAGTTGCTCCTCAAGTGTGAAGCACTCCACCGGTATCCACCAAGAAAACGATGTTAAGGAGGAGGAAGGAGGTGGAGAGAATTGGGTTTTCCAAACTTTTTGGGTTTTCGGGTTCGATGTGGGTTCAAATAAAATAGGGTCTATAATAGTGTATTTATAGGCAAAATTTTCAGCTGAAATTTTCCCATAAATAATATTATTATTATCCCATTTATTATTCTCATTAATAATTAAAACACCTTTTAATTATTAATCCTTTCTCTAAACACTTTAGAAATAATTCTCTCTCTTGATTTAATTTCCAAAATTAAATCCCTAATTAATAAAATTAAGAACTTTTCTTAATTAATTTATAATCAATTAAATCTCATTTAATCAATTATTAAATTTGCCAATTAATTATTTATTTCATAAATAAATAATTATTAGCCATTATTAATTAATTCCTCCACCATTAAATCATTCTCTTTTTATGGTGTGACCCTGTAGGTTAAATATTAAGCTGGTAGTAGAAATAAATAATAATAAAACTATTTTATCATTATTTATATAAATTCTCTAATTTATTAAATATGATTAATTAATTAATCACATTTATTCTACATCGTGAGGGATACTTCTCAGCATATCGCGACTATCCGGATAATATGAATTCACTGCTTAGAATACCAAGAACCTATTCAGTGAATAGTTACCGTACAATAAACTCCTTCTACCCTACAATGTCCCGATTAAATACAAGGCATGGATCTCGTGTCAAGCCTATCTAATTCAATCACTTGCTTACCATTTACTATGCGTAGTTCTATGCAAATTAGAAACTCCTTTCTAATTTCATTTACTCTGGCCAGAGATTCCTGAACTAGCATAAGTGGATCAGCCTTGAACATTCGCTTCCTTCACTGGAAGGGGTAGATCCTTTATTGATCATACACTATCTTCGTGTACAAATTCCTATACCCAGAAGAGCCCTAATAATTGTCCCTGGAGACTAAGAACTAAACCAAAGCATAGTTCAGTGTACACAAGATGACTATGATGACCTCAAGTCTAAGGATACTTGTACAACTATCACTATGTGAACAACTGCTGACACGTGAGTGAACTTCATCAGTTGTTCAGCTGTGCGAGTCATGTTCAGTGAACTTATTCTATTATAAGCACCTACATACTAGCTATAGTGTCACCACACAAATGTCTATGAGAACAGACATCCTTCATAATGAAGCAAGCATAGTATGTACCGATCTTTGTGGATTATTAATTACCAGTTAGTAATCCTATGACCAGGAACTATTTAAATTTAGAGTTATCATCTTTTTAGGTCTCACTATTATGATCTCATCATAATCCATAAAAAGCTTTACTCTAAACTGTTATTCCTAATGAACTAACAATGAGATTTACAGAAGGGGGGTTGAATGTAAATCTCAAAACTTTTTCAAGTTTTGAGCAGTTTCAAAGGCTATGTGTTTAAGATAAACAAGTGTATGAATTTCTTTAAGCTAATACTGACAGATATATATTCAAACACTAATGTAAAGAACACAACAGACCTTAAAAACTTTTCTGGTGGATTGTTGTTCCACCAGAGATGGTATTTCAGAAAATCTGTGATTCAAGAAGTTGATCACAGCTGCGTCCTAGTACAAACTAGATAATTTTTCTCTCAAGATTTTTCTAAACAGCTCTGGAAAAATTCTCTTCTAATTACTAGCTGCTACTTGGTTTATATAACACCAAGTGTACAAGTGAAGACAAAGATAAAAAGTACAATAATAAAATAAGTTCTCCACTTGTTTCTTCTCCATTTTACTCCAGTGCATTGTTGACTATTGCCTCTTTATACTAGAGTAGAACGGCTGCTTTTTCTGATGTTCCTGAAATAGGCTACCACATCTCAGTTGTCTCTGTCAACCCATGTGCCTCTGTTTGTTGGTACAACTACCACTTGTCAACTGCTATTTAACAGAACATCCGTTGAAGCCTTCATACGTTGATGGCTTTATCCGTTGATGTGTTAGTAGTTGAAGCTCTATCCGTTGATGCACTCATCCGTTGAAGGATGTTATCCGTTGAAGCTTTAGAGACATCCGTTGAAGATTTGTTTCTCATCCGTTGAAGGTCTTTAAGTTATCCGTTGACACCATTTCATTTATACAAAATTACAAGGCATGAAATACTTACAATTGGCCTTCCTATCTGCATATCCTCTAGTAGTCAACATGACTTATAATTTCCCTCAACATTTAAGAATTTATATCTCAAATTCAGAGACTAAAATGTGCTACAACACTAGACTTATTTCTAAGTAAAGCTACACCTTCAACGGATAGCCAAAATGGTCTTATCCGTTGAGGCTACAAACACTAGATTTCTACTTAAGTGTTTTGTTAAACATATCATCAAACTAATGCACATATATTCCTAACAATCTCCCCCTATTTATGTCTATAAGAATTGTAGACATAAATTCAAGGTTAACTTGATGATAACAAAACACTTAACAATTATATGAACTGAAACTAAGTAGAAATTCAAAAGTGCTGCAAAAGTGTATGTACTAGAAGGTAATTGAAGATTTACAGTATTTCCAAGGATGCTCCTCTAGCCTGAGCAAATCATCTTTTTCTTCTTTGATCCCTGGTTTTCTTTCCTAGCCCTTTGTCATTTTCCTCAATTTGGAGTTGGAGTTGTCTGAAGAATTCAGCTTCATCTTCATCACTGATATCCAACTTAGATTGCATTTCTTTGAGAGTTTCATTGCTGGCAATCTTGAGTTGGTCTTCAAGTCTGAAAAATCTTCTGACTCCTTTATCATCTCTGAATTCCATCAACCAATGAGGTGATTTGTGAATTGTAGTTCCCCTTTCTTGAATGAGTAAGGTTCTGGGCAAGGCATTGGGCTCCCTCCAAGTTTTCCTTATGTTGGCAATCTTGTTGAGAATTTCAGTCTTGGCAGTCCTGGTAAAGCCAGAATCCTTTTGTATGGCTGAAAAGACTCTGATCAAGGTAGAGTAGCCTTCATTCAGAATCCTGTAGAGAGGCCATGTTCTTTCCTCAGCTCCTTTGTATCTGAACACCGATCTCTCTGGTAGCTGTCTGTAAGCAGCAATTCCCCTTACATCCTCCAGCTCATCCAGATAGAGTTCAATGTATGAAATTTCTTTTATGTCACAGATGTGAACATAATCATCTTTAGAAATGGGTGGCTTAGGGTTAGGTTTATGTTTTTGAGTGAATTTCTTAGAGTTTAGGGGAGGTGTAGATTTGGATTTTCTTTTCTGTTTCTTTGGTAGTGGAAGAGTGGTTAAAAAGGTAGGCAAATTGATGGTGTCCCAATCAATAGGTTCCTCTTTTGGGATGATTGGTTCACCATGGATGTTTATAGTGGGATCAGCAATAAAGGGTTCAGGTATGGAAGGTAGAGATTTAGTTTCTTCAGTGTTGCCTTCACTCCTTCTATGTGCCTTGGCCTTTCTTCTGTTTCCCTTCTGCCATTCCTCTTTTTCCTCCATACTTTCACCAAATATACTCCCAAAAACCTCATCTAAGTTTGCAATCTTGTCTTCACCCCTGACTTCAATTCCTTTCTCATTTTCAACTAGACTTGACTTTAGCTTTTGTTCAAGCTTTGCTTGTGCTCTTTTGTCAGCCTTGAGTTTTTTAGCTTCTTTCTTTAACCTTTTGGTTTCTTCCCTCTTGGCTATTGAGAATTTGGGATGTCCTTGCATTACACATATGCTCTTTCCCTCTCCAAAGATAATAGCCATGTTTCTCCTTACTGCCTCATCCATGGTCTCCTTGTGTTTTATGATGCTAGTACCCAAAACTTTGTCTTCATCAGGCTTTGGAAGAGGAAAGTCCACTTCTTTCATCTGAGCAAAGTCTAGAGGGTTCTTTGTGGAGTCCTTGCTGGATCTAGTGTTGGGCTTGAGAACCATAGGTTTTAGATTCTTGAAAGAAGTCTCTCCAACCTTATTTCTCCTTTCTGGCTTGTGCTCCATATTGATTGGTTCAACATTTGTGCTATGTTTCACAGATATTGATTTATCTTGTGTACAGCCAAACAGTTGTTGCATCCTTTCATCAATTCTCCTCCTTTGCTCTTTCACTTGAATTTTAGCTGCTGCTAGCTGGATTAAATCAATTCCATCAGGCTTTCCTTTGATTTGAATGATTGGAGAAGTAGTGATGGCAGGAACTAGCACTTTAGATATTTGGATTTTTGTAGATGGCTCTCCTTCCCCTTCCCTTTTACTCTCCCCCTTTTGTTATCATCAAGGAGAGGGGTCAAGCCCTGTGCTTTTGCCAGCTGCATAAGTAGATTTGTTTGAGATTGTTGGTTGTGAAGAATGGTGGCCACAGAATCTTCAATAACTTGAACTCTGTCTTCCAATTTGGCCAGCCTCTTTTCAGTATGTGATTCCTTTTTCAATCTCAACAAAATGTCCTGCATTGTACCATAGGGCATGACTGAATCCAATTTTTCAGAATTGTAGGATTTCAAGTCAGCAATATCCTTTCTGAGTTCATCCACACTCGGATTCTGTCTTACTTGCTGCAACTTCATGAGATGCAGTGAGTCCAAGTGAGCTGTAAGGATAGCCTTTGTACCAGCATGAGAAGTTTTCTGAATGGCCTGTTTGATAGTACTGATTTGTTTGACTAAGGAGACATTGAATTGTCCTGTTGTAGACTCCTTTGTGAAGGCCCATTCAGGTAGATTTGGAATAGAACTAGGGCCTTCATCTACCCCTAAGTTCATGCTTCCATCAGAAGAAACAAAGTCATCATCATCAGAATTTACTCCAAATTCTTCAAATGACTCACCAGCTGTTGAAGGCATCTTGTTAATAGCAGCTTTGTCCCTTTGAAGAGATGTTGTTGTATGTACTAGATGTAGTGTCTTTTCTGCCTCCACATTGCCCTGTGCAGCCAATAATTGATAGGCTGAAATAGGATGAGTAAAAGTGTCAGCATCCAAGGAAATGTTATCAATAACAGCTTTGTAATGTTGCTGAAATTGTCTTTCCTTTTCAGCATCATTCACAATCATTGACTCACTAGCAATGGCTGGATCCATCCTTATTTCTGCTGTACCTGCCTTTCTCTCATTTTCTCTATGTTCTTGCATCAGGGGCTCCCCTGGCTCACACAACTCACTCCCTCACCTTCACCTACTAAGGTGGTACTCCTCTCACTTACTTTTGCCATGCTGGAAAAAATAGCATGCATGTTTGAGCTCTCAATCTCTCCTTTTGCCTGGGAGCAACCCAGCCTCTCACTCAAATTGTCACTCCCTTCCCTCAGTCCTAGAAGTGATTGTACAGTAATCAAGTCTTCTACACTTGGAATTGTTTCAGTTGTGTGTGTAGAGATATCAACGGATGAGGAATAGCCGTTGAAGGTGAAACTGATGGTATCAACGGATAACTGCTGTTAAGCTTATCCGTTGAAGAACAACCACTTGTCAACAGATGAGTGATATCCGTTGAAGAAGGAAAAGAAGTAGAAATTGAAAGTGATATAACTGTTGAATCTGTGTAGATTGATATGAGTTTTGGTGACACAGATCCTTCAATTACATCTGAAAGAATTTGCGGGTGATCCAACAAATCATCTAAAAGATGATGATCACCTGTATTTGAGTGGGGCTCCTCCCTGAGTTGTAAAGAGGGAGAATCAGGAATTGATGGGAATAACATATCCACATCTAGAGATGGTGAAGAAGTGTGTGGTGATTGATGTGTGTTAATTGTGAGAGAATGGGGTTGTGACTCCACATTTGTTGGAGCCACATCAAACTGAGTTTGAGAAGGCATAGATACAGATGGAGGTATCTGTGCAGTGTGTGCACCCTGTGTAGAAGATTGGGTTCTTGCTCTCTTTCTTCTAATAAAGGCTTTTGTTGGTGAGTGTTTGGCTTTAGTGTACCTCCCTCGTTTATTCTGTGTTCCTGGTTGGGAACTATTTTCAATAGTTACATCCTTTTGGGAGGATGCAGCTAGGGATATGCTAGTAAACCTTTCAACCACCACAGCTTTTTGAGAAACTGTGGCTTGGCTAGCTTGGGAAGCACTTATCTCTCCTTCCTTATCCTGGGGGTTTCTTTGATGTTCACCCCTCCCCTCACCACTCACACCCTGTTCACTCCCTTCAAGGTTAATGGTAGATGTTACAACTGTTGTCTTTTGAGAAACAACAGAGGTAGTTTTCTTTGTCTTTGATTTTGAAAGTTTAGTTTTGGTGACCTTGGTAGGAATCTGTTGGGGCATTGTCACAGATTCCATGGCCACACTAGAAGATAAAGAAATAGAGGGGTTGGAAGAAGTAGGAGTTGTAGAAGCAATTACCTCACTTACCTGAGGTGCATTCATGATTGGTAAATATACCAATGGCACACTGCTGTTGAGATCCATTCTCAATAAATCTGCAAGAACTCTTTTCTCTTGTGCCCAGCACTTGAGTTTATTATTCTCATTGGTTATGACCAAACCTTCAGCAACATGGTTAGCCAATAACATAAAGAATCTAGCATAATAGATGTTATTAGATCTATTAGCTTTGTTACCTAATCTAGTACCCAATTCTAGCATAACATAGTTGCTAAAATTAAAATACCTATCAGAAAAAAGCATATAGAGCATATTAACAAGAGATGAAGTTATGGCATCAAAATTGCTAATTTTCCCAGAGAAAACCTTGATAAAGGCATCCCCAAGAAAACTCCATTCTTTCCTAAGGCCTTTTCTTTTAATACTCCCTAAACTAGCAGAGTTAAGAGAATAACCTATGGAATCTAACATGCTGGATACATCATTATCAGTGTGTGGTGTCATGGCATTGTTCTCAGGTAATTTAAAACATGCTAGTAAATCATCACATTTAACACAGTGATTTTTACCTTTGAGAGTGAAGGAGATAGTCATATCTATTGAGTTGAACTCAGCAGTTGTCCAAATCTCCTCAACTACTTCACAGTAAATCGTTGGGGCTTCCAGCATTGCATAGCTAAGTTTACAGTTTTTGATGAAGTCCATCATTTTGTGATAATCGGAGTGGGCTTCATTCTTTTCTACCAAAGCTATGAAATTGTTCTTCTCATAGATGAATCCGGATTGAGACATAATCTTTACTACTGGTGCCATTATTGTGAGTAGAATTTGCAGAGAATAACTTGAAGGTTTTGCAGAGAGAAAATGGTAAAAGCTTTGAAATTTCAAGAAAGCGTAAAGTAAAAAATGAAAAATCAGAAGGGCTTATATACTTTCTCAAATTAAAAAGCATAAATAAGAGATTAAACAATAAATATATGTAAGTGAATTTCAGCCGTTTAAGAATAAACTGTAAGTATTCTTAAAAACTACCTTTAAAACAAATACATACAGCTGTATGTATGAGTATCAACGGTTAAGACAATAGAATCAACGGCTGTGAAACACTTGAATCGACTGATGTGATATTTCAACGGATAAGGTAAACTGTCATCCATTGAAGAGCACTTCAGTTTTATCCGTTGATGGATAAAAATTCCAGAAATGTATATGACTTTCAACGGATAATGAACATCCGTTGACAGAACAATTTTGACTTTCAACGGATAGGGAATATCCGTTGATGGAATAATCTGTGTTAAAAATCAAATTTGTTCTTGCAGCTAATACATTTCAGGCTTCAATTCAAATTACAATAAGGACATGAATTTTAAGAGTAATTAAGCATACCTAGCTCACTTACCAATCTTGTGAATGTTGATTCATCAAGTGGCTTGGTAAATATGTCTGCAATTTGTTGTTCACTTGGAACAAAATGAAGTTCCACTGTACCTTTCATCACATGTTCCCTAATGAAGTGGTACTTGATATCAATGTGCTTGGTTCTTGAGTGCTGCACTGGATTTTCAGTAATGGCAATGGCACTTGTGTTGTCACAAAATATTGGAATTTTGTCAACAGTCATACCATAGTCAAATAACTGGTTCCTCATCCATAGTATTTGTGCACAGCAACTACCAGCTGCAATGTACTCAGCTTCAGCTGTTGATGTGGAAACAGAATTCTGCTTCTTGCTGAACCATGATACAAGCTTGTTCCCTAGAAATTGACAGGTGCCTGTTGTGCTTTTCCTGTCTATTTTGCAACCTGCATAATCTGCATCTGAGTAGCCAATTAGATCAAAACCAGACTCTCTAGGGTACCAAATTCCTAGATTTGGAGTCCCCTTGAGATATCTGAAAATTCTTTTAATGGCCACTAAGTGAGATTCTTTAGGGTCAGCTTGAAATCTAGCACAGAGACATGTAGAAAACATTATATCAGGTCTACTAGCAGTTAAATATAAAAGTGAGCCAACCATGCCTCTATAACTTGTAATATCCACAGACTTTTCAGCCTTGTTTAATTCAAGCTTAGTGGCAGTGGCCATGGGAGTTTTTGCAGGTGAACAATCCATTAAGTCAAACTTTTTTAAAAGATCATAAATATATTTAGTTTGACTAATGAAAATTCCACTACTAACTTGTTTTACTTGTAACCCAAGAAAGTAAGTTAGCTCTCCCATCATGCTCATTTCATATTTACTTTGCATTAATTTAGCAAACTTTTTACAAAGCTTATCATCTGTAGATCCAAATATAATATCATCTACATAAATTTGTACAAGTATCTTAGAGCCATTAATATTTCTAAAGAAGAGAGTTTTGTCAACAGTACCTCTTGTGAAATGATTATCTAGAAGGAACTTTGACAAAGTCTCATACCAGGCTCTAGGTGCTTGCTTTAGTCCATAGAGTGCTTTCAACAGATAATACACATGGTCTGGAAAATTTTGATCTTCAAAACCTGGAGGTTGGCTTACATAAACTTCTTCCTCCAATTCCCCATTTAGAAATGCACTCTTGACATCCATCTGATAGACTTTGAAATTGGCATTAGCTGCATAGGCTAGAAAGATTCTGATGGCTTCAAGTCTTGCAACTGGAGCAAATGTTTCATCAAAATCTATTCCCTCTTGTTGAGAATAGCCTTTAGCAACCAATCTGGCTTTATTCCTTATGACAATGCCATTTTCATCCATCTTGTTTCTGAATACCCATTTTATGGCAATGGAACTCTTGTTCTTTGGCTTGGGTACCAGCTTCCAAACTTTGTTTCTCTCAAATTGGTTCAGCTCTTCCTGCATAGCTAATATCCAATCTGGATCCATTAAGGTTTCTTCCACTTTCTTAGGTTCCTCCTGAGATAGAAAACTACTATACAGACATTCATTTTGAGTAGCTTTTCTTGTTTGCACTTTAGATGATGCATCACCAATGATCAGTTCAAAGGGATGATTCTTGGTCCATTTCCTTTGAGGTGGAAGATGTGCTCTAGATGAGGTGGCCTCAGTATTGTCGTGATGTGAGACAGAGTGTTGATCAGTTGAAACTCCCCCTGAGTTGTTGGTCCTTTGCAGGAAACTTGGAGTTCTATCAACTGATGATGTAAATCGATTATCCGTTGATGAACTATGATCAACGGATGCTTCATTATGTACTTCAGTGGATGATGCACTATGTCTTTCAACGGATACTGTATTGCCTCTTTCAACGGATGCAGAATTATGTGCATTATCCAAGGGCATATCTTGAATCCCTTTTGAAGTGTCATCTCCATCAATCTCCTCTTCACTATCATCACAATATATCTCAATGTTGTCAAATTTGAGTCTTTCATGGTGTCCCTCATCTGTTAGTCCATCAATCTTTTTATCATCAAACACAACATGCACAGATTCCATAACAATGTTGGTTCTTAGATTGTAGACCCTATAAGATTTTCCAGCTGAGTAACCAACAAATATCCCTTCATCAGCCTTTGCATCAAACTTCCCTTTATGGTCAGATTGATTTCTCAGTATAAAGCATTTACATCCAAAGACATGAAGAAAGTTTAGAGTTGGTTTTCTTCTCTTGAACAACTGATAAGGAGTCATGCCTTTAGCTTGATTGATCAAGGAAATATTCTGAGTGTAGCAGGCACAATTAACAGCTTCAGCCCAGAAATATGTTGGTAACTTTGATTCTTCAAGCATTGTTCTAGCAGCCTCAATTAAAGATCTGTTCTTTCTTTCAACTACCCCATTTTGCTGAGGTGTTCTTAGAGCTGAGAACTCATGCATGATTCCATTTTCTTCACAGAACAGCCTCATTGTCAAATTCTTGAACTCAGTTCCATTGTCACTCCTGATATTCCTAACCTTCAAGTCAGGATGATTATTGACTTGCCTGATGTGATCGGTAATGATTTCACTTGCTTCATCCTTTGATCCAAGAAAATAGACCCATGAAAACTTTGAGAAATCATCTACAATCACCAAGCAATATCTTTTTCTTGCAATTGACAATACATTGACTGGTCCAAACAAATCCATATGTAGCAGCTGTAATGGTTCATCAATTGTTGTTTCAAGCTTCTTTTTGAATGATGCTTTCCTTTGTTTGCCTTTCTGACAAGCATCACACAAACCATCCCTTGAGAATTCAACAAGAGGAATTCCTCTAACTAAGTCCTTTTTGACTAGATCATTCATTGTCTTGAAATTCAAATGGGATAGCTTCTTGTGCCATAGCCAACTTTCAGCTGAACTTGCTTTGCTGAAGAGACAAGTAATAGATTCTGCATCTGTAGAGTTGAAGTCAGCTAAGTACACATTTCCTTTTCTAACTCCAGTTAGAACCACTTTGTTGTCTTTCTTACTGGTGAGAACACAGGCTTCTGAATTGAAGGAAATTGTATTCCATCTATCACATAGTTGACTGATGCTCAGTAAGTTGTGCTTGAGACCATCAACTAATGCAACTTCATCAATTATGACATTCCTTGTTGAAATCAAGCCATATCCCATAGTAAACCCTTTGATGTCATCTCCAAAGGTTATGCTAGGGCCAGCTCTCTCCTTAAACTCTGTGAGCAGGGAGAAATCTCCTGTCATGTGTCTTGAACAGCCACTGTCCAAGTACCATAGATTTCTTTTTTTTCCCTGCACACCATAAAATCAATCAAGTTGATTTTGGTACCCAAGTTTCCTTGGGTCCATTCTTGTTAGCCTTTCTCCTAGACTTCATTCCTCCTGCATCTTTAGACATAGGTAACTTTGAGTCAACCTTGATCTTAGATGTAGTTGGTTGAGGTGTAGGGTTAGTCACAGAATCATTTAGCACATTTGGAATTTGATAAGGCATGGATTGTGCAAGCATGTTATTCCATATTGGCATATTGTATGGCATTTGAGGCATACTAAATGCAGCAAGATAAGGATTGTTAAAATATGGCATGTTTGCAAAATGTGCATAAGGATTCTGTTGAGACATAACAGGCATAGCATGCAGAGGTAATGCAGACATATTAGGCATGGAAGAGGGCACATGTATGGGAGTTTTCTTAATAGATTTGCAATTAGCAGATAGATGATTAACACTACTACAATGCACACAGCTTTTTCTAGGAGCATACTTATCAGGTGTGTAATTGTTATGTTTGTTAACCCCTACCTTCCCATTTCTATTAGATTTCCTTTTAGTTTCCTTTTTATCCTCAACCACTTTGAGCCTATTCTTTAACTGTTCTAAGGTCATGTGTCCTATATTCACCTTACTGAAATCTTTGGATGTGCTTGCTTCTTCTTTGACAAAGTTCTTGGAAGTTGAACCAAACTTTTTGTTGAGTTTCTTTAGATTTTCACTTTTAGAAACATCTGCCTGTTTTAATTAAGGAACCTTCAACGGATGCTCCTTTTCTTCCTTCAACGGATAACTTTCATCATCCGTTGATTCCACATCCGTTGACAGCCCATCAATTAATTCCAGTTTCTTTTTGTTTTTATCGCAGGTAGTCTCACAGAATGATTCAATTCCTTGGACCTTGGAAATTTGAGCACTAACATCCCTAGATGTCTTCCAGGCTTTAATCACCTCTTGCTCTCTCTCTAATTGATTAGAAAGTATTTCTACTTTCTTAACAGATTCAGCTAGTTCATTTTCAACAGATATACAATGTAGCTTAGTTTTCTCTAGGTCAATCAACTTATCGTCTAACACAGCATTTCTATTACTTAAAAACAAATTGTTCTCTTTAATCCTACTATTTTCTTTAGCAAGAGATTTAAGAGACACACGCAAATGATACAGTTCAGTAGACATGTCATTAAAAGCATCATTGCACTCTTCTTTAGTAAGCTGTGTTAAATCAGTAGTGATTACCTGGTTGCTTGATGAACTAACTTCATTTTCCTCAGAATCAGCCATGAGAGCCAAGTTGACATATTCCACATCTCCATCCTCTTCTTCTCCATCAGCTGCCCAGTCTTTTTCTTGAGTAATGAAAGCCCTCTCCTTTTGCTTGAGCAGATCAAAATATTTCTTTTTGTAATCTACTTGGTCAAATTTCTTCTTTTCAGAAGTTGGCTTTCTGCACTCACTTGCAAAGTGTCCACTTATACCACAATTGAAACACTTGAACTTGGATTTGTCCACCATGTTCTTATGAGGTTTAGTGGCTCTAGTGTTTTTCCTAAATTTCATCTTTGCAAATCCTCTGGACAGAAATGCAAGATGCTCATCAATACCATCAGAGTCATCTTGGCTGGAGTTGTCTTCATTCTCAGCAACTTGCTCCTTACCCTTGCTTGATTCTGATTTGCTTGTGCCATCTTTGGAGTTTAATGTTGATCTCACAGTTTCTTGTCTGCATTCTTTCTCATTTTCAGCTACCAAGGCAACTGAACCTCCTTTCTTTCTTCCCTTCTCCAATACCTCATCCTGTTCCAGCTCTAGTTCATAAGTCTTCAAGATTCCATATAATCTTTCAAGAGTGAAGTCCTTATAATCTTGAGAGTTTCTCAAGGAGACAGTCATGGGTTTCCATTCCTTTGGCAAGGATCTTAAAAATTTAAGATTTGAATCCTTCACCTGGTACACTCTACCATACAGCTTCAGTCCATTCAACAGCTTTTGAAATCTATTGAATGTAATAACCCCAATTTTTGGAAATTTTTGAAACCCTTATGAATAGTGTTTTTGCTGAATGAGAAAACTTTTCATGCCACGCTATGTAGGGGTTCTGTTATTGATCTTATGGGATATTATTAGTACTCTATGTGGTATATAAGTGTATGTAAAGATCGTCAGAATCCAATTCCGAACACTTTGATTTTTCCCGGAAATCCACAATATACGGAGAGAATTGAGTATAAGGTAACAGGATAAAAAGGATTTAAATTAAAGGATTATAAGAGAGGATCATAAAAGGAATACAATGTATTGAGAAAGGTTAAGGGAACCTAAGTAATAAGATCCCGGGTATGATCCTTCAAACGATAAATGAAAGCGAAAGTTAAGCGAACCGTATAACAGATCAGCGGTCATTAGGCAACGATTAGGAAGTTAATCAAAGGGATTAATGGGAATGATGTCATCCAACCAATAGAAAGAAGACAAGGAAGGAAGGATGACATCATGAGGATGAGGTAAGCATGTCATGGGAAGGAAGGAGGTGTGGTTGAATAAGAACCACACAAATTCAAGGGCAAGGTAGTAATTCGCTAAATCAAATACAAATCAAGTCAACCAAGCCAAGTAAAAATCATTTCCATCAAAAAATCAAAACAACCAAGGCATGAGTTCATCTTGCTCACGGCTTTTTAGCATTTTCAAGGCATAGATTTTTCAAAATCAAAGATCAAAGCTTCCTAAATTGGTAAGAAAATTCCCTAATCATCTTCATGCTTAGTTATGGCTATATCATGAGTTTAAGCCATTAATTCTTTCTCTAACTTCTTCATTTAATCAATGAAGAAGACAATGAATAGTGTTTTCAAGATTTTTAACTTGAAGTTTGTCTTGTTTTCTTGAAGATCCAAGCTTTCTTAAAACTTCTCCAAGCTTCTTAAGGCTTCCTAGCTCCACCCACCACTTCAAGGAAGGTATACCATTTCCAAACCCTAGGTTCATATATATTATAAGGTGATTTTGATGAGTAGGATGTTATTGTAGCTTGTTGTTATGATTTAGAGTTTGAGATTTGGTATGGTAGTGAAATGGAATGGTAATTGTTGTGGTTTTGATTTAAAAGAACTTAAGCATGATTAAAGTTAAGTTTAAGCATAAGTATAAATGATTAAATTGGATTGGTTGGGGTTGTTATGATGTGATAAGGATGGATGTTGGTTGTATGTTGGATTTGAGGTTGATTTGGGTTGATTGTGGATGGTTTAAAAATTGGAAATCGCGTAAACATAGCCGTCGTAACGTCCGATTTTCTTTGGACTGTTTTTGTGCATAGCATTAGGACCCGAGAACCCCCTGCTAGATTATGACCACTGCCATGTTTAGATAGCTCATGTTACGAGCTTCGTTTTGATATGTAGTTCGTTCGATTCCGATGCACGGTTTAGGAGAAACGACCGTTTCAAGTAACGGCGTTTCGCGAACGAAACTTTTCCCCCCGCCTTACTTTGAAATGTAGGTTAAAGACCAAAAAGGGTTAATTAATGCATGAAACATTTATGGTAAGTGTTTTAGGCAGTTGGTAAGTCACTCGAGAAGGAATCGCTTTAAAACTCGTAAAGGTTAAATTATTAAAAATGGTGGAGCCGAGGGTACCCGAGTGACTTAAGCGAATCAGTGAGCGCAAAACAAGCGTTAGAGTCTAAGTTAGTTAAAGTATAGATTTACAAGTGACTTTGGTTTAATTCCAACTTACTTGTTGTTTATAGGTTACCAGACTCGTCCCGAGCCATTCGTAACCCCCAGTCGCTCAGGCAAGTTTTCTACCCGTTATACTGTTGTTGTGATGTAAATATATGTATATGCATTATCTTGTGATATTGCATGATTGTTATTAGCAAATTTTGCAATATATTGGAGTATGCTAATATGGTATATATGCATGTCTGTTTCGTAATCTGGTTATCTATCTGTTGATTTCAATGCTTATAGTTGCATAATACCTATGCTAGAGGATAGCGGTATCTTGCATATACCCTTAGTATAGGGACCCAAAGGTGAAAATATTTTCTAAAACCGGGAGTCGAGGATCCCGAGTAGATTTTATATGGATATGGATATATATATATATATATTTATATATATATATATGGTTATAGTTTTCCAAACTATTAATCGAATAAGGTTTATACGATTACTTCATCTTTATATTATTTATTGAATAATATTTGAATATTCATTCGAGGGCTTATGACTCCTTTTATATTATTTATTGAATATTATTTGAATATTCATTTGAGGATCTATGACTCCGATTATTTGCTGAGATATATTCTTTATTTTATTAAAGAATAATGTTCAATAATCAAACTTATTTTCGATTATTCAAATAAAGATAATACTTTCATATAAGTATATCTTTGGTTATTTAATGTTATTTCAAGTATAAGTTTTAATACTTCTACTTCAATTATTTTTATAAAGATTATTCTTTATGGGAATATTATATTAAATAATAATATTCAGTCATTTTCTAAATATTCTGGGGACTGATTTACTTCATTAAATCAGCCTTACTCCAAACACTCTTTAAAGTGTTTTCGAGTCTTCAAAATGATTTTTAAAAGTCAGAGCGGATCCCAAAACTTTTTTTTATATTTAAGATCTTCCTTTTAAGGGGATTTAAATACTCGCTCAAAACCTGGGGAATCCGGCTCTGTGGTGTATTTTATATTCGCAACGAGGTTGCAGATTTGGTAAATGAATTGATTACTTGCCCAACGTTCGGGAAGTAAGCCCATCTCATTGAGTCGGCATAAGCGACAGGCCGGGGTACGGTCTATTATTGTGTAAGTGGCTGGGTGGCAGTCCATCAACGCGTGAGGGGCCGGGGTACGGTCTAGCGCAAGGTCCTAATGCGGCCAGGGTGATGACCGGTGAGGAATTCATCCATCTACAGTAGAAAAGGTTACTTATTGGTATCTTTGCCTGATCAGCGAGATATCGGGTTTATGCCAAAATTCTTTTCCTTTCCAAAATTCATTGGATGTTTCAAACTCTGTTCATACTTTGCATAACAGAGATTCCAGGAAATGTTTAAAGGGATATATATATGTGGATATATATATATCGGGACTAAATAAAGTATCTCATAACTTTTTCATTCAATAATATTTCAAAGATTGAATCTATTCAAGTCTTATCTTGTGGTCTCATCAGTGGGATGAACTTTTGAAATTGATTATGACTTGAACGGTGGTAGTTCAAGTAGTATTTGGGAATGATATAAGTGTAGTGAAGTATTTGGTAACTTCATCTTTTAAACTTATATCTAATTAATAATTGTCTTATGAATGACAAAGATTTTCAGAAAAACGTTGAAACAAGGTTAGATATATGAGATCACCTTGCAACGATATTTTTTTATACAGTTATACACTGGGACTTTGTGTATATTATGCATGGAAGAGGACTTCCAATATTTTGAAAAGTATATATGTATATATACTGAATATTTTGCGACTTCATCACATTAAGATATCAAACTTGGTTCATTTCTTTTGACCAAGATTTTCATGAGTATTATGAGTAGACTCATATACTATTAATCATTATACATATTATTTTGGTGGGCTTGCTGCTCACCCTTGCTTTCTTCTTTCATCACACAACAACAGATAGAAAAGATGAACAGAACCAAGCTCCCGATTCGCAAGCGATTAGGAGACGTTCCGCAGTTTTCTAGAAGCATTGATGCCGCCGTAGCTGAGGTAGGAACTACCAATAGGCTAGGCTTTCAACTTTTGATGGACCAGATTTATTTATATTTATGAATTGTAATAATGGCAAAGAAATGTAAATTTATTCAGAAAACCTTTTAAGGTGTATTGGCAGATAATTATGGAATAAAATGACTTGTGGTTATTTTTGGATGTTCATCTCTGAGACTATAACGTGTGGTGTGTGTGTTTATTGTGGGGTCACAGTACAGAGTAGTTGAGTAATTATTAAGATTGGGTGTTATTAAGGGAAATGGAACTCGTGACGACCCGGATCCCCGACCCCGGATCTGGGGGTGTTACAGAAATGGTATCAGAGCTAAGCGTTATAAACCTCAGAGATGATGTGACGTTAAGATAATAAGTTCACAAAGATAATAAGAACTCTTGCCAAGTTCATAGTCGGGCTACCTAACGTAGTACTGACAGTTAAAACCCTTATGGGAACCCTTATAAATATCGTGATAGGAGCGTAGTTCGTTATCGTATATGGTAGCGGGACTCCGAACCCTGAGGTTGAGGAGCAACAGCGCGATGATGTTTTATTACTAATTGGAGATCGGATTGTGGATCCGATAGAGTGTCCTAATGCAGGACCGGATGATGTTGATATTGAGGATGTAGTGGTTGAGGATGTTGTCCTAGAAGGGATAGTTGTTGAGGAGGATCCCATGGAGGATCCTGACAAGATTGGATAAAGGACCACTGATGAATTGATGACCATGGTTAGGTCGACTACCAGAGGTAGGATTGGCCGGTCACTACCGGAGGTTCGTTCAAGTTTGTAAAGATAGTAACCCCTTTAACGCGGCTTACTCGTAAGACTGAGAAGTTCGAATGGACAGAGAAATGTGAGAACAGCTTTCAAGAACTGAAGCAGAGGTTGGTGATGGCCCCTATGCTGGCATTGCCGGATGGAAAAGGAGATTTTGTGAAGTGTAGTGACGCTTCGCACAAGGGCTTAGGGTGCGTGCTTATGCAGCATGGTAAGGTAATCGCGTACATGTCAAGACAATTAAGGTAATATGAAATTCGATATCCCCGCCCATGAGCTTAGGCTCGTGGCAATAGTTTTACCCTAAAGATTGGAGGCACTACTTGTATGGAGAGAAGTGCGAGAATTACCTAAGCCATAAGTGCTCTAGTACATTTTCACGTAGAAAGAGCTCAACATATGCCAGAGGAGGCAGTTAGAGCTAATCAAGAATAATGATTGGGAGATTCTTTATCATTCGGGGAAAGCCAATGTGGTGGCTGATGCCCTTAGTAAAAAGGAGAGACTCAAGATGATAATGTCTTTGGGAGAGTTTATAAGAGATTTTGGAAATAGTAGTGAAGGTAACCGGAGCCGGTACCGAAAAGCTGTTTGAGATTGCAATAGAGACCGAATTATTGGAAAAGATCATATTGTGCCAGAAAAAGTTATGAATGAAGGCAGAGAGCCAACAATTAGATAAAAGATTAATATCGAGAAAGATGATAAGGGAATAATGAGGTATTCCTATAGAATTTGGGTTCCGAAAGTTCAAGAGCGTAAGGATGAGAACTTAGATGAGAGCCATAGTTTGAGGAATAAGATTAAGGGCAAACCTTGAACGTGATAATCAGGGAGGTCGCAATTAAGATATAAAGAACCCGGAAAATAATAAAGTGGAAAATGAAGATTTTAAATTAAAAGATGACCCCAATTATGGGGAGTAGGAAGAAATATTTAGACAAAAAAAAAAAAGCAAAAGCAGAAGTCGAGTAAGGAAAGGAGACCCGAGACGGCACTCCTATACGGCAATTCATGGACCTGTCTAAAAAGGACTTAGACTATTATCCCCAACCACCACCCTGAGGAAATAATGCGGTGAGAAATTCTTTCAGGACCTTTAAGTCGCTAAGCTCTCAGAGTTCCAAGGAACAGGTTGACCCAGTCGAGGCAAGAGCCTGGCTAAAGGAAATATAGGAATTATTTGAGATTCTAAATGATTGACGAATCACAAAAGACTATTTTTATCACTTACCCTCCTAAGAGAGAGACCACCCGCTGGTGAAAGACCAAGGAAGGCACGGAGCAAGAGATTATAATAAACTGATTTAAGTTCAGTCAATTGTTTTCAGGAAAGTACTTCCCAAGGTTATAGAGATAGAGTAAAAGCTTTAGAGCCAGAACAAAGGCAGACGAGTATGATGAATTGTGAATTTAAGTTGTAAAAGTTGTCAAGATTCGTTCTGAAGACACGAATCCAGAATGACGGAATGTTTGGAATCAATGCTTATGTTGTGTTGGTTCATGAAATAATGATAAGAGAAAGGAATATAACGGCAATAGAGTTTGAGGAATGATAAGGGAGTTGGGTATGAGGAAACCCTAAAGACTCGTAGAAATAGAAATAGAAGAGTATGTAATCGTCAGGATGAGGGTGATTCACCATGAGTTAAAATTGATGGTTGAGGGCATAAGAGATACATATATTTTATCCCCCGTAAGTTGGGAAGATTCGAGGAAACCTTGAGATAATTCGAAGGATAAATAAGGAGACGCGGATAGACTGAGGAGACAAGAAAGTAAGAAATTAAGAAAATTGGATGAAGGAAGTGACCTTCAAGAAGGTGAAGTGTAAGACCGGTGGCATGATACCCAGAAAGGGAGACGCCAGATATGAAAGATATCCCAACATTGAGGTGACTGTTGAGATAAACAACAAAAGTAAATAAGGAATTATTAAGAAGAAGTTCACGTTGAACACGACCAATATCTTCCAGAACATCCATGTTATCGTTACCAGATTAGGCAAGAAAAGCGGATAACCGTTGTTATCTTTTGGAGGCCATTTTGATTAACCTCATTTTGTATACAGATGTTATTGTGAAATTAGGTATCGACTATCGAGGTGGGAATGATGAATAAGATAATCTGTCAAGGATATATGACTTGATTTATCCATGGATGGATGCAGGTACCTTTTAAAGGTGGAATTAAGGCTATAACATCGGTAACTTAAAACGAATCCTAGGGGAATGCATAAAGGTTGGCATTTCACCCTTGATAGGGATAGTATGAGTTTTGACAGTATGAATTGGAAAGCATTAAGGTAATAACAACCTTTAAGAATCAGTGGAGAAATTTTTCAGAAGTATATAGACAATGGTTCTAGTATTAGTAAATGGTATTTTGATATGCCCTGTATCTAGGGAATACAGGAGGAACGATTGAAGGATAACCTTAGAGGTTTTACAAGGAGAAAGGTAATATTCAAAATTCTCAAGAATAGAAATGTTGATAAAGGAAATATGACGTAATTATAATGATGCCAAGTGGGGCACGTGTTAAACCACGAGAAAGTATGGATCGAACCAGTAAAGGTCGAAATTGTTCCAGGCAATTAGGACTTAAGATAAAATATGTTCTAAGTATAATTGAGAGTCAGCCGTGATAGTGATTAACCTCTAAAGACTGAGGCAATAACTTATGGAAAAATGGTGGTTTTTTTTTACTCATCAGATTTTAAGGAAAACATCTTCACATAAGCTGTGATTGAAATGAGGTAGAAAATTTATTTGGAGGTGGTTAAAAGACATTGATTATAAGGAACTATTACTATCAGGAAAGGCCAAAGAGGTGGCCGACACTTTAACGGTAAAAGGATAATGGTAGGCGCTTGTGCCAAAGGATACAGTGATGATGTAAAAGCTGAAGGTTGTATTATGGTTTGGAAGATTGACATTCCTTCTGATGACTGTGCAATACCCAACAGTAATAGTAGTTGGTAAAATTTAATTCGTGTAATCGCCATGAACGGGCTATCTATCTCAGAAGATACTATCTTGAGAATAAGCCAGGACCATATTCCAAAAAGGACCAAACAAACCTTTGAGTTAAGTCTTCTATTGAAGGCATATGATTAAGAATGGTATTAACCTGCTATCGTTGCTTTGAGCGAAACTCTTCTGCAATTTTATCTGCTTCATGTCATGTATGTATGTCAGAATCAGGAGTGTTCTTCATGAATCGTGAATGGTGATTATGTTACCTCCTTAGAAGGATTTGATACGACATGTATGGACTTCGTATGGTTAGATATTAAGATTTCATGGAACGTGAATGACGACAGTAGGTCAGTGGTGGACCATAGTAAGGCAGCAATGATTCTGCGAGTAGTGAGCTGATTACAACCGTGAGAGTTGTATTGGAATGGGTGTTGAGATTGAGTACCACTAATCGGGTCGTGGTAGTGTATAAGTTATCATTGATAGACTAATTAAGTAGAGTATCTACCTAGTGAATATTTATTCTTTCTTATCAATAGAGAGTCGTATTATTATACGAGGAAGGTTGCGGTGCAAGCATAGAATCCTAGTAACGATGATGTATAGAATGATATCCCAGATTCGATTTTCGATGTCGAGGGAGTTTCAAAGGTGATTGTGTATAAGCTCGAGGAAGAGCATGGGTCCATAGAATGATGAACGGAATAGAAATATTTAGGCATGGGAAATACGATGTTATAATACTTGATGCTGATATAAATATGTTTATGTTTTGTTCTCCTATGACAAACCTCTATAGTTCAGAGGTAGATTCCAAGCCAGATATTTTGTGGCAGTATATTTTTTTTATATATACAATTCTCTTCAGTTCGTTCTTTTCTCTTCTTTTCATTTCATGTAATCTGAGAAGAACAACCCTTCCAGAAGGGGAGGTATTGCCGAATGACTATCTATCTGTGTGATAGAAGCCGAGTAGGATACCAACTATTGTTTAATTGCTTGTCAAGTACTAAAGGCTGGCCACCTTCTGTACTAACTATGCAATAGGACAAGTGTTCGTGATCATAGTGATCTCTCAACAAATTCCTTTACTTCTATTTGATTGATCAAATTCCGGAAAATAGAGACAACTGAAAAAGGAGTAATAAAGTGGTGGTAGTATGCGGAATGGGAACACATTCGTGATACTAAGGTTGACGTGGTTATTAAAAGGTTATAGAACGCTAACGAGCAAAAGTATAACCAGTATAATATTAGGAACGGAAGGTGATAGCGATTACGAACTGGAAAAGAATGGGTATTGAGAAGCAAAAGCTTTAATGTTAAAAGCTATAATGAGAGTCTGTGCAATAGACTTGAAAGAAATTAGAATGATCACTTAACACGGATTGAGTTTTCTTACGACAATAGATCATATGTCAGTATTGAGATATCGCCTTATGAAATCCTTGAGGGAAGACAATGTCGATCTCCCTTATGTTAGGATGAAGTTGTAGAGCGCAAGATGCTCGGACCCGCAGTAGTCCAAAGGACCAAGGATATGATAGATCTAATCAGAGGACGGCTGGTAGTAGCCCAAGATGGACATGATAAGTATGTTGATTTCACACGAAAGGATAAAGAGTATGAAATAGGGGACCTAGTAATGTTATAGGTATCCCTTAGAAAGGATTGATGAGGTTCGGAAAGAAAGGAAAGCTAAGTCTACAATTTGTTGGACCCTTGGATATATTAAGATGTTTGGGAAGTTAGCATATGAGCTAGCCCTAACCCCGAACATGTAGCAGGTCGTAACGTGTTTCACGTATCAATGTTAAGGAAGTGTAATTCAGATGCCAGATAAATAGAGGCATATGAGCGCATAGATATGCAACCCGACGTAACCTATATGGAGCAACCAGGAAGGGTTATAGAGTGAAAAAGGAACAAGTGCTTAGGAGAAGGATTATCAAACTAGGCAGAGTTTGGTGGTAGAACCACAATGTGGGAAAATTGACTCGAGAGTTAGAAAGTGTAATGCTAAGCAAGTATTCCCATTTGTTTTCTATCTGATTCCGGGACGGAATCCTTTTAAGGAGGGGAGACTGTAATAACCCCAATTTTTGGAAATTTTTGAAACCCTTATGAATAGTGTTTTTGCTGAATGAGAAAACTTTTCATGCCACGCTATGTAGGGGTTCTGTTATTGATCTTATGGGATATTATTAGTACTCTATGTGGTATATAAGTGTATGTAAAGATCGTCAGAATCCAATTCCGAACACTTTGATTTTTCCCGGAAATCCACAATATACGGAGAGAATTGAGTATAAGGTAACAGGATAAAAAGGATTTAAATTAAAGGATTATAAGAGAGGATCATAAAAGGAATACAATGTATTGAGAAAGGTTAAGGGAACCTAAGTAATAAGATCCCGGGTATGATCCTTCAAACGATAAATGAAAGCGAAAGTTAAGCGAACCGTATAACAGATCAGCGGTCATTAGGCAACGATTAGGAAGTTAATCAAAGGGATTAATGGGAATGATGTCATCCAACCAATAGAAAGAAGACAAGGAAGGAAGGATGACATCATGAGGATGAGGTAAGCATGTCATGGGAAGGAAGGAGGTGTGGTTGAATAAGAACCACACAAATTCAAGGGCAAGGTAGTAATTCGCTAAATCAAATACAAATCAAGTCAACCAAGCCAAGTAAAAATCATTTCCATCAAAAAATCAAAACAACCAAGGCATGAGTTCATCTTGCTCACGGCTTTTTAGCATTTTCAAGGCATAGATTTTTCAAAATCAAAGATCAAAGCTTCCTAAATTGGTAAGAAAATTCCCTAATCATCTTCATGCTTAGTTATGGCTATATCATGAGTTTAAGCCATTAATTCTTTCTCTAACTTCTTCATTTAATCAATGAAGAAGACAATGAATAGTGTTTTCAAGATTTTTAACTTGAAGTTTGTCTTGTTTTCTTGAAGATCCAAGCTTTCTTAAAACTTCTCCAAGCTTCTTAAGGCTTCCTAGCTCCACCCACCACTTCAAGGAAGGTATACCATTTCCAAACCCTAGGTTCATATATATTATAAGGTGATTTTGATGAGTAGGATGTTATTGTAGCTTGTTGTTATGATTTAGAGTTTGAGATTTGGTATGGTAGTGAAATGGAATGGTAATTGTTGTGGTTTTGATTTAAAAGAACTTAAGCATGATTAAAGTTAAGTTTAAGCATAAGTATAAATGATTAAATTGGATTGGTTGGGGTTGTTATGATGTGATAAGGATGGATGTTGGTTGTATGTTGGATTTGAGGTTGATTTGGGTTAATTGTGGATGGTTTAAAAATTGGAAATCGCGTAAACATAGCCGTCGTAACGTCCGATTTTCTTTGGACTGTTTTTGTGCATAGCATTAGGACCCGAGAACCCCCTGCTATATTATGACCACTGCCATGTTTAGATAGCTCATGTTACGAGCTTCGTTTTGATATGTAGTTCGTTCGATTCCGATGCACGGTTTAGGAGAAACGACCGTTTCAAGTAACGGCGTTTCGCGAACGAAACTTTTCCCCCCGCCTTACTTTGAAATGTAGGTTAAAGACCAAAAAGGGTTAATTAATGCATGACACATTTATGGTAAGTGTTTTAGGCAGTTGGTAAGTCACTCGAGAAGGAATCACTTTAAAACTCGTAAAGGTTAAATTATTAAAAATGGTGGAGCCGAGGGTACCCGAGTGACTTAAGCGAATCAGTGAACGCAAAACAAGCGTTAGAGTCTAAGTTAGTTAAAGTATAGATTTACAAGTGACTTTGGTTTAATTCCAACTTACTTGTTGTTTATAGGTTACCAGACTCGTCCCGAGCCATTCGTAACCCCCAGTCGCTCAGGCAAGTTTTCTACCCGTTATACTGTTGTTGTGATATAAATATATGTATATGCATTATCTTGTGATATTGCATGATTGTTATTAGCAAATTTTGCAATATATTGGAGTATGCTAATATGGTATATATGCATGTCTGTTTCGTAATCTGGTTATCTATCTGTTGATTTCAATGCTTATAGTTGCATAATACCTATGCTAGAGGATAGCGGTATCTTGCATATACCCTTAGTATAGGGACCCAAAGGTGAAAATATTTTCTAAAACCGGGAGTCGAGGATCCCGAGTAGATTTTATATGGATATGGATATATATATATATATATATATATATATATATATTTATATATATATATGGTTATAGTTTTCCAAACTATTAATCGAATAAGGTTTATACGATTACTTCATCTTTATATTATTTATTGAATAATATTTGAATATTCATTCGAGGGCTTATGACTCCTTTTATATTATTTATTGAATATTATTTGAATATTCATTTGAGGATCTATGACTCCGATTATTTGCTGAGATATATTCTTTATTTTATTAAAGAATAATGTTCAATAATCAAACTTATTTTCGATTATTCAAATAAAGATAATACTTTCATATAAGTATATCTTTGGTTATTTAATGTTATTTCAAGTATAAGTTTTAATAATTCTACTTCAATTATTTTTATAAAGATTATTCTTTATGGGAATATTATATTAAATAATAATATTCAGTCATTTTCTAAATATTCTGGGGACTGATTTACTTCATTAAATCAGCCTTACTCCAAACACTCTTTAAAGTGTTTTCGAGTCTTCAAAATGATTTTTAAAAGTCAGAGCGGATCCCAAAACTTTTTTTTTATATTTAAGATCTTCCTTTTAAGGGGATTTAAATACTCGCTCAAAACCTGGGGAATCCGGCTCTGTGGTGTATTTTATATTCGCAACGAGGTTGCAGATTTGGTAAATGAATTGATTACTTGCCCAACGTTCGGGAAGTAAGCCCATCTCATTGAGTCGGCATAAGCGACAGGCCGGGGTACGGTCTATTATTGTGTAAGTGGCTGGGTGGCAGTCCATCAACGCGTGAGGGGCCGGGGTACGGTCTAGCGCAAGGTCCTAATGCGGCCAGGGTGATGACCGGTGAGGAATTCATCCATCTACAGTAGAAAAGGTTACTTATTGGTATCTTTGCCTGATCAGCGAGATATCGGGTTTATGCCAAAATTCTTTTCCTTTCCAAAATTCATTGGATGTTTCAAACTCTGTTCATACTTTGCATAACAGAGATTCCAGGAAATGTTTAAAGGGATATATATATGTGGATATATATATATCGGGACTAAATAAAGTATCTCATAACTTTTTCATTCAATAATATTTCAAAGATTGAATCTATTCAAGTCTTATCTTGTGGTCTCATCAGTGGGATGAACTTTTGAAATTGATTATGACTTGAACGGTGGTAGTTCAAGTAGTATTTGGGAATGATATAAGTGTAGTGAAGTATTTGGTAACTTCATCTTTTAAACTTATATCTAATTAATAATTGTCTTATGAATGACAAAGATTTTCAGAAAAACGTTGAAACAAGGTTAGATATATGAGATCACCTTGCAACGATATTTTTTTATACAGTTATACACTGGGACTTTGTGTATATTATGCATGGAAGAGGACTTCCAATATTTTGAAAAGTATATATGTATATATACTGAATATTTTGCGACTTCATCACATTAAGATATCAAACTTGGTTCATTTCTTTTGACCAAGATTTTCATGAGTATTATGAGTAGACTCATATACTATTAATCATTATACATATTATTTTGGTGGGCTTGCTGCTCACCCTTGCTTTCTTCTTTCATCACACAACAACAGATAGAAAAGATGAACAGAACCAAGCTCCCGATTCGCAAGCGATTAGGAGATGTTCCGCAGTTTTCTAGAAGCATTGATGCCGCCGTAGCTGAGGTAGGAACTACCAATAGGCTAGGCTTTCAACTTTTGATGGACCAGATTTATTTATATTTATGAATTGTAATAATGGCAAAGAAATGTAAATTTATTCAGAAAACCTTTTAAGGTGTATTGGCAGATAATTATGGAATAAAATGACTTGTGGTTATTTTTGGATGTTCATCTCTGAGACTATAACGTGTGGTGTGTGTGTTTATTGTGGGGTCACAGTACAGAGTAGTTGAGTAATTATTAAGATTGGGTGTTATTAAGGGAAATGGAACTCGTGACGACCCGGATCCCCGACCCCGGATCTGGGGGTGTTACATTGAATGTGTCATTTAAAGATTCATTTTCTTCAAAATGAAAATACTCATACTATTGAATGAGAAGCTGCATTTTGTTTTCTTTTACTTGTTCTGTACCTTCACACAGTAGCTGAACTGTGTCCCAAACCTCTTTGGCAGTTGTGCAATTTATCACATTATTAAACATATCCTTGTCAAGACCATTAAACAAAATGTTCATAGCTTTCTTATCCTTGTGGACTTTTTCTGTGCCTTCCATTGTCCATTCTGCTCTAGGTTTTGGAATGGATTGACCAACAGCAATTGTGGCCGTAGCAACTGTGGCTACGTTGTGGGGAATGTGAGGACCATTTTCAATGCAGTTTACATAACCTTCATCTTGGGAGAGTAGATGAAGGTGCATTTTCACCTTCCAATGGTGATAACTGTCTTTGTCAAGAACTGGGATTTTTACTCCAATATCCTTCTTACTCATCTTTGTTAGTTTCCAAGATCTTTAAACTCTTTGTGTGTCAAGAGCCTGCTCTGATATCAATTGTTATTCCTAATGAACTAACAATGAGATTTACAGAAGGGGGGTTGAATGTAAATCTCAAAACTTTTTCAAGTTTTGAGTAGTTTCAAAGGCTATGTGTTTAAGATAAACAAGTGTATGAATTGCTTTAAGCTAATACTGACAGATATATATTCAAACACTAATGTAAAGAACACAACAGACCTTAAAAACTTTTCTGGTGGATTGTTGTTCCACCAGAGATGGTATTTCAGAAAATCTGTGATTCAAGAAGTTGATCACAGCTGCGTCCTAGTACAAACTAGATAATTTTTCTCTCAAGATTTTTCTAAACAGCTCTGGAAAAATTCTCTTCTAATTACTAGCTGCTACTTGGTTTATATAACACCAAGTGTACAAGTGAAGACAAAGATAAAAAGTACAATAATAAAATAAGTTCTCCACTTGTTTCTTCTCCATTTTACTCCAGTGCATTGTTGACTATTGCCTCTTTATACTAGAGTAGAACGGCTGCTTTTTCTGATGTTCCTGAAATAGGCTACCACATCTCAGTTGTCTCTGTCAACCCATGTGCCTCTGTTTGTAGGTACAACTACCACTTGTCAACTGCTATTTAACAGAACATCCGTTGAAGCCTTCATACGTTGATGGCTTTATCCGTTGATGTGTTAGCAGTTGAAGCTCTATCCGTTGATGCACTCATCCGTTGAAGGATGTTATCCGTTGAAGCTTTAGAGACATCCGTTGAAGCTTTGTTTCTCATTCGTTGAAGGTCTTTAAGTTATCCGTTGACACCATTTCATTTATACAAAATTACAAGGCATGAAATACTTACAATTGACCTTCATATCTGCATATCCTCTAGTAGTCAACATGACTTATAATTTCCCTCAACATTTAAGAATTTATATCTCAAATTCAGAGACTGAAATGTGCTACAACACTAGACTTATTTCTAAGTAAAGCTACACCTTCAACGGATAGCCAAAATGGTCTTATCCGTTGAGGCTACAAACACTAGATTTCTACTTAAGTGTTTTGTTAAACATATCATCAAACTAATGCACATATATTCCTAACATAAACTATGGTATATCTTATTTAAACACTTAAATAGATAGAGCCCGTAATAAAAACAAAACAAGTCTTTTATTAATATCAATGAAATCAAAACGGATTACATAAAAGTTATTCTTAAATCCTAATAAATGATTGGACTTAGGATATATTCCTTTCAGCAAAGAAGACTAAACAAAAGAAAGAGCATATTGCTATCTTGGCTAAGCTACAGGCTGTGAATTCATCCCAACAAATTCCCTCTCAACCATCTGAAGCTACTGAATCAAGGAAGCAAGTTGAAGAACAGAAGAAATCTCCAAGGAAGAAAGAATTGGCTAAAAAAACTAAAAGGAAACTGGATATTGTTGACAAGGAATTGGAAGATCAATTTCCTAAGGAACCCACACCAGATACAACTCAAGCATCAAAGCCCTCTGTGGTATTTGAAGACATAAGGGTGGTGGATCCCTACAGGAATATTCATGGTGAACCTATAGTGCCCCAATAGAATGGGACAATATACCAATTCCTGACTTCAGTCTACCAATCCTTAGCAAGCCAAAAAGGACAAAGTCAAGGGCAGTCAAGAAAGTGAAGTTGTCACCTCTCAAATCCAAATCTGTAGTTAAAGCTCAGCCCAAAGCCAATAAGGGGGACTACTTGTACTTGTGTGACATCAAAGAATTTTCTGATCTAAACCTCTGTCTGGATGAACTAGATGAAGTGAGGGGAATTGATGCATACAGAAACCTACCTGAAAGGTTAGTGTTCAAGTACAAAGGAGGAAAGGAGATTCAGTGGCCACTTCACAGGATTCTTCAAGAGAGCCAAGCTGTACTGATTAAAGTTTATTCATCCTTCAAGAAGAACTTTGGGTTCAATATCACTGCAAGAAGACTAGTATTGAAGAAGATTGAAGAACTAAGGAGTGTTAGAGCTAAAGATGCACTCCCAAAGACTCTTATCATCCCATACACAGGGAGAAGAGTGCATCTAAGGCCCTACTGGCTGATGGAGTTCATAGATGACAAAGGGGTGAGACGATTCTTCAGATTAGAAGACCAATTGAGCATCTCCAGCAATGAGACTCTCTTGGAAATGCAGGGAAAGCTAAATCTCTCAGAATCTGATGTATTGGAATTCCACACGCAGCTCTAAAATCAGATTGATGAAAACAACAGAAAGCTTGGAAGAAGATCCAGACCTTCAAGAAACTAAAAAAAAAAATCAGCTAAGCCTAGAGGAGCATCTTGAAAATGACCGTGAGCTAAAATTTGCACATTTTGATTAATTGAAGCACTTTTCAGTATTATCTACTTTCTTTCAAAGATGTATGTTTAGGGTGTTTTGTTATCATCAAGTATCTCTTAATTTATGGCTACAATTCTAGTAGACATAAATTGGGGGAGATTGTTGTGCATATGTTGTGTACTTGATGATGACATAAACAAAAACACCTAAGTAGATTTTACTTAGTGAAATAATGTAGCACTCGACGGATAAGAATTAAAGTCCCGGCGGATAACTCATTATAGTCCCGACGGATGATGACTTATTATCCATCGAGTGAGTAGCTTATGTAATAATAAGTCTGTAGCACATTTCTGCATACACCTTTGAATAGATTCTGTAGTGGCATATAAGTCATGTTGACTATTAACTAGATATGCAGAATAGGTTGATTAATTGTACATAGATGATGTCTTGTAATTCTGCATAAATGAATTGAAGTCAAGTGCCAAAATAGCTACCGACGGATGATTAACAAAGCTATCGACGGATGATCAAATGGCTATCAACGGATGTTTAATATAGCAGTCGACGGATGATCAATGAAGCCATCAACGGATGATCATAAAGTCGACGGATGATCATGTACTCAACGGATAAATAATTTAAATATCAGTTGACAGTGACAACTGGTCACATGCGTCGAAGTGTATGCAAATGGAATGAGGAAGCCTATTAACTGGGTAATAGAGAATAAAGTAACAAAGCATTAGACCCGATAGTTTTTATAATGATCCTGTCTTTTGACTTTGTAATCTTGGTAATATATAAACCAAGAAGTAGCAAATAAAAACATAGATCTGAGATACAAAAAGGGAGAAACATTTGTAAGCAGAATCATTAGCATTACTCTGTATTCTCAGTAGTTCAAATTTGTAAGCAGCTGTGAGCATTCTTGCACACAGAGTTCTCTCGATATAATATATATCTCTGGTGGAATTGTTAAATCTACCAGAAAGTTTTTAAAGGCTTTTGTTTTTAATTACTTGTGTTTTGATTCACTTAAGTTTTTATTCCGCATTGAGCTAATCAACACAATTATATTTATATTCGAGTTCGAACATTTTATTTTAAGAAAAAGGTTCAAGAATTCCATTCAACCCCCCTTCTGTAATGCTTGCTATATTATTAATGGACTAACAGATACAATCCAGATACGGATAATATCCGGATCTGAATCCGATTTTCAATCAGATTTTTTATTTTATATTAAAAATTGAAAAAGAATTGAAAAAAATAGTAAAAAATAAAAATTCATTTTAAAAATTAAAATAAGAGATAAAGTGATTTAATCATATTTTATTTTTTTAAAAAAAATAATTTTTTTTCAATATTATCGTTATCTTTAAATTGTTGAATTCAAATGATTTCTTTCTATATGTCTATAAAATTTGTATAAACATAATATAACACGTATATATATAGACACACACATAAACAAACTATAAATTTAATATATTATATTTTAAAATTATTTGAATATTTAAATATAAAATATATTAATTCGGATTCGGATATTATCGAATACGAATATGCCTATATCTGTATCCGTATCCGCAATCGTCGGATTCGAATATGGATAATATCCGTTTTGTTCCAAATACGAATAATATCCGCTTTATTTCGGATACGAATACGGATTTTTCGGACGAATATCGGATTTTCGAATTTTTTGACAGCCCTACCCGAACATAAATCATGAACTTTTTGTTTAAAAATGCCTGCAATGGTACTAAATCTCATATGTAGACTGTAGTGTATAAATTTTTTGTTTTAATTTACCTTACATTTGTATAATTATTCATATTAGTGTTTGATTATCCCCTAATCAAACCATGGTACTTGTTTATTATATTACATAAAACAATTAATATTCTTAACATTATATAAAATAATATCTATAAAATCTTCTTTAAATTAAATTAAATAATTATTTTTTAAGAAAGATAAAAACCGAAAAAAAATGAAATCGATTAAAGGTTAATCAAATCGAAAATAACTGTTCTGGACGGTTCGATTATGGTTAATAGCCAGAAACCGAACTGAACCAACATAGACGGTTCGGTAACGATTTTCACTAAAAACCTAACTGAACCGAATCGGACCGAACCAAACCGTGCACACATGTCATATAATGATATCAGCATATAAGACTTAGCATATTAAAAATTCAAATTAACAGTCGAAAAAGTTAAAGAATTTTACATATAGTGATTGAAATATAAATTGTCAAATAAAAACCACGCTTTACACGCGGAACGCACAAAGTGAAATAAAAAATTGATGTAGAGAACAACGTAATACTACTTCATTCTTCCTATCTTATAGAATCTTGTAGACTTTGAACATGAAGAAGAAGATTACAATATTCTTTTCTAGAGACTGCTAGATATTTCAGACATTAATGCATTCCTCTCCTCCTTTATAAAATGGAAACCCCGTGAGTTGAACATCGTCAAATCCAAGTTTCAGATCAAATTTCAAGTTATAGCAGCAAAACTAAAACCTCGGAAAAAATTAAAATCCTACAGAAATACGGTGGAAGATGTGTTTGGTGTTTGTATGTGATAAGGATGAGAGGGTGGTAGGGAGGCAGGTTGCAGCAGGATCATGTGCATATTGCGGAGGTGTGAATTAAGCCATGGATGTTGAAAGCAGTTGGCGCCTCTGTTTCGTGCCTCTTTCTTTCACCACCAATCGCAAGTTCTACTGCTCTCTCTGTTCCAGGCGCCTGGTCGTTAAAAACTAACTCCGTTTCACCAACAACCCTTGCTTAAATTACCAACCCCACCACTTTTATTTTCCTGCCTTTTTTGTAAATCTCAATACGTTTCTGTATGTAAATTTCGACTAGAATTTAGTCATCTTGTTTGTCCTTTCTTTACGCAAGTACCAAGTAGTAATAACTGCAGTAGTTGATTTCAATTCATATGATGGTTTCGTGTGTCGGGGGATGTAATATCGTAGACTTTCGCTAATTTTGTGTTCGGATTTTAATCTAGACTAACTTACCGCCCGTGCATCGCACGAGTTTTGATTAATATTTATATATTTTCAAGTCTATTTTGTAAAATTTTATTAAAATTTTATATAAATAATTAAATACTAAGTAATTATTATATAATTTTAATTCCATGTTAGGTTCAAATAATGTATATAGTATATGATTGATGAGATATTATTCATAAATATTAATGTAAATGTTTGTTTTTGATGAGTGAGATTCGAATCTGAAAATTTATATATTTTTATAAATAAAATATATGTTTGTTGTTAACAGGATTCGAACCTTTTAATTATATGTATCTTTATAAATAATAATATAAATGTTTATTGTTGACGGGATTCGAACCTGAAAACTTATGGAGTGTACTTTTTTTAGTATTTGGATCTAACGGCTCTGATTATTTGATGAAGAAGTTCTGACGGTCGTGATATAAAGGCATAACTAAAATAAGGGGATAATCAAATTACAAATTTTACCTCATTCCGGCTATTATAGTATAGTATAGATTCCGGCTATTATAGTATAGTATAGTATAGATTCTATTATCCGCATTAGTAGCAATAAAATTAGTATGTGGAAGTAGGGGTCGCTTAGTGAATAAATAATAAAAAGGGTTGCTAGTTTTAAACCTCTTTAAAAGTTGAGATAAAAAATATTATTTTAACGAATTTATTATTTTATCAGGAATAAAAATATACTTTATCCATTATGTTGGGACCATAAAAAATATTAGTTTAGCGAAATTATTATTTGACCGATTATTACTTCATCCAGTTTTAATTGTAATATGTGTTGGAAATAAGGACTATTACAGCAACATCTAGGCAATTATATAACGTATTTAGCAAGTTAAGGTCAAGATAACAGTTAACAAAACAAAATATGTAGGTATACAACATGCAAATCAGAAACTGTAAGAATTAAAAAAAGAGCGTACCAGCAACCATAGCTTTAACACAGAAAGAAAAGACAGAAAGCAGTGGTGTGCAACTGGTACAATGCAACAAGAAACCAAATTGAAAACCAGCTGAGTCGTCAGGCTTTGCTCGAAGCCCTGACTGCTCTTGACGAGATAATTGCCCCCATCTGCTGCGTTGGGATACTTGCAATGCCTCCTCCAGGATAAAACAGCTCCGGACTTGAAGTTCACAGCAACAACAAATCCAACTTCGACTAACACCTCAGTCGCCGGAAAAAATAGCAGCTCAGAATTAATGTTTTGGGAGAGAAAAGAGAGCAGAGAAGAGAGGAAGAGAATGTAGGTGTGGTACATTTTTATCAACAACTTAGACCTTTATTTATAGTAGAGGCTAAGTGTAACTTACCACCTTGACATTAATAGACTTTAATAGACTTTAATATCAGAAATCAAAACTGCTCATTTAATACATGAATCAACATTCCTGATTTTGAATTTAAATAAACAGAAACAGCTTTTGTATTTAATCTACACATTAAATCAGTTTTAATGTTTTCAATTATGAATATATATTATCAGTTACATGTCCAGATTCATTCATTGAATCTGACTCAGGCCATTTATAAAGTGACCAAGCCCAACTGAAACAAATAACCCAGCTCAACTGATAAATTAATTCTAATTAAAAAATTAAATCACAAATAAATAAAATCCTCACTTTATTTATTTTCAATATGGACAAATGACACATTCTCCATTTCAAGCTTTTACAAGCTACTAGTTTCAACTCTATTTCTCTATGGATTTCACTAAGAAAATACTTAGATCCATATATAAAAGTTTAAGTTCACATATCATGGAACAACTTCCAATCATTAGATTTTAGGATTATCATCAAGAACATAATAAAATTATGATCTAAAATCCAATTTTCTAACAATCCCCCACAAATCCATACAGAATTGCGATCAGGTTTTTCATCATGACTTATTTTTCAGAGTAGGTACCCTTCCGGGTTTGAACCCTCCTAAGTCATCTACTTCAAAGGCTACCAGATTCAGATGGAATGTTTCACCTTGAATCTTAATCCGTTTAATATAACCATGTTCCATAGACGACGACAAGTCAACGGCTATGTTGCCAATCTACGGCTTTGAGACATTAATGGTCTTGTCTCGATCCTGTTCGTCGAATGCTTCAAGGAATAACCCTTTCCTCGAATTGAAACCACACAATTACATTCGCTTAGCTGGGCATCTCCAGAGATATACTGCTTCTATCTTGTCAAATGACTTGATCCCATTCAGAGTTTCAACACTCTTGCTTTTCTAGCAGTGTCAGGACCTTAGAGGTTTACAGGGGATAGACTCAGATATAATAGTATCATCTATGTAGCAAAGGTACTACCAATTCATCCTTACAGCTTGTTATTACCACATTGAATACAATTCGAGGGATCTCCTCTCATATATATTGGGTTCTCATTGTTGATGAATTATGATGGGTTGATAGTCTCATCCCCAACCTTGACTTGAGGACTACTGCAGGTTCCAGTCATTTAGTCAAAGAATCAGCTATATTATTCTGAGTTCCTATGAACTCTACATCTATAATCCTATCAGGCACTAAACCCCTTATAGACTTGAGTCTGACTTGGATGTGTCTCTTTGTTTTAGCATTATGCTTTTTACTGCTAATCTTGTCGATAGTTTTTTGACTATCACAATGAAGAGCAATAGCAGGAAGCGGTCTGCTTACTACAGGTATCGCAGACATAATCTGTGTAAGCATTCAGCCTCCGTCCCCGTGGCATTAAGTGCACACAACTCAGCCTCAAATGTAGACCGAGTCACTATAGTCTGTCTGCTTGACTTCCAGGATATTGATCCACCTGCCAAGGTGAACACATATCCAGTCACTCCATTGGAATCAGACTTCTTAGCTATCCAACTTGCATTATTGTACCCTTCAAGCACACCAAAAAATCTCCTGTAGTGTAAACTAAGGTACATCGTGCCATTTAGATATTTAAGTACTCTATCATGAGCATCCCAAAGAGTTCTATTTAGACAACTTGTATATCTAGCCAACTTAGACACAGAATATGAAATATCTGGTCTAGTACAGTTAGCAAGATACTGCAAGCTCCCAATAATCTGAGAATACCTTAACTGAGACACAGGCACTCCTGAAGTATTCTTGAGAAGGGCAACTTTAGAATCATAAGGTGTACTAGCGATTCTACACTGTGAATAACCATATTTCTCAAGTATAGATTTCTCTATATAATGAGATTGAGTCAAGGTTATTCCCTCAGCTGACTAAATCAGTTTGATTCCAAAAATCACACTGTTAGGTCCCAATTTATTTGTAGAAGGGGGGGTTGAATGCAAACAATACTGTTTAGTCGAATAAAATGCGGAATAAAATTGTGAAACAAAATTCAAGTTAAATAAAACTTTTATTAAACTTGAAAGGTGTTACAACTACGGTATCGGTTACAAGGGATTAATCTCAAATCAATTATTACAAATCTAGAATAAATTCGACATGAACTTTTTCTATTTTTGTAATTAAAAGATCAAATGCTAAATGCGATTTGAGATTAAGTTCTAGGGATTTTAATCCGCTAGATTGATACACAAGAACAAGATAAGTATTTCTAGTTGATTGGATTTAACTTTACAATCTAGAAATTGATCTTGAAGTTGCAGATGAGATGTAATATTTTTCTGCTCCTTTTTCTTTTTGTTCTTGAGTATGTTCTCTTTTATTTATTTTTCTTTGAACTGGTCTTCTGCTTCTTTTAAACAACACAGCCGAGTAGATTGAATTGGAATGACAATCCTTTAAGCTTGTGAGACTTTCGGTAGGACAATGTTTACAACTAGCAAGACAATTAAAAATGAGCTAGCAAGACTTTCGGTATGACTATAGATTGTCATACCGATTGTCATATTAGTTCAAATAAATTGTCTTGCTGAATTAATAACAGATTTTAATCTAAACAGAAATTCTAATAAGACAATTAAATGTATTGGCATGACTTTCGGTATGACTATCAATTGTCATACCGATTGTCATACTAGTTCAAATGAATTGTCTTGCTGAATTTAAGCAGATTTTAAACCAATTAAAATCTTGTAAATCCTTAGTATTAATTCTAAATTAATTAATCAATTTAATTCAATTAATCAATAAATTAATCTTTGCAGATATAATTTATTTTCTTAATTAAATTATATGACTTAATTAATTAATAGAGAATTAATACTAACCCTTAGCAGCAACCATTCTTCTGACAATCTTCTGGAAGTCACTGAGACTTATGAATCAATTCCGCCACTTCAATGCTGACACTCGATGTACTGTCTAGTTCATGAGTGACTAACTTTGGTGACGTTTCTTCACGTCTTGACTTTGATATTCTGATTGAATCCTTGTAATAAAATGATACCCTGACGAGATCTCTGTCACTTGATTAAATCCACGATCTTGATTTATATCACTGAGGCATGATCAAATTCTTGAACTTCTTCCAGTGAATCTTCAAGTCTGCAGATGAACAATGTTTCTTTATTCTTTGACAGATGTTACATTGTGAGATCTCTCTGATGATTGATCCACTATTTACTTATTACATTCTTATTTGAGTTGAGTTAAATACTCGAATAAACGAGTAGGCTATGACATATGCCTTTCACACACTAGCTTCACCCATATCCTTCATTTCAAAATACCTTTTCAAGAATTCTTTTGTCTCATTAATAATCTCAATATTAGTTCCAAACAATAAGAGGTCATCCACATATAGGCACAGGATAACACACTCACTACCTTTAACTTTAGTGTAGACACACTTGTCACTTTCATTAATCTTATAACTGAATGGCAATATAGTTTCATCAAACTTTTTATGTCAATCTCTTGGAGCTTGTTTCAAGTCATAGATGGACTTGATCAACTTACATACTTTTCTTTCATTTCCAGATGCAATAAATCCCTCAGGATGGTCCATATAAATCTCTTCTTCAAGTTCACCATGAAGAAAAGCGGTCTTTACATCCATCTGATGGATGATAAGACCATGTACTGAAGCCAATGCTATAAGCATACGGATTGTACCATCATAGCAACCGGAGAGTATGTATCAAAGTAATCAATTCCTTCCCTCTACTTAAAACCCTTAGCTACCAGTCTAGCTTTGTACTTATCTATTGAGCCGTCAAGGTTTAACTTCCTCTTAAAGACCCACTTGCACCCAATAGTAGAACACCTAGGAGGGAGATCAATCAACTCCCATGTTCCATTAGAAACAATAGAGTCAATTTCACTCTTCACAGCGCCTTTCCAATGCCTAGACTCCGAAGAATCCATAGCTTGTCGGAAAGTTAAAGGTTCATCCTCGACATTGTAAGTGATAAAATCACCTCCAAAGTCCTTAACTACCTTTGCACGCTTACTTCTCCTTGGTTCCTCTACTTCCCTAGGAATAGAGCCGCCCCCACATTTGTCATCTTTTTCATATGATCAGGAATAGAACTCGATGTGTGAGTAGGATCTTCCTCAAAATTCGTTTCAGGTATTCCAGTCTTCATAGGGTAGACATCCTCAAAGAATGTAGCATCTCGAAATTCAACTATCGTGTTAGCCACTATACCATATATGTCAGATTTTAATACCAAAAATCTCATAGCTATAGTGGTTTTAAGATAACCCAGAAAGATACAGTCAACAGTTTTTGGACCTAGTTTCTTTCTCTTGTGTTCAGGAACAAGCACCTTAGCAAGGCACCCCCACACACGAAGATACTTAAAACTAGTCATCCTACCTTTCCATAACTTCAAGGGTGTCTTTTCCACGTGTTTCAGAGGGACTCTATTCAAAATATGGCACACCGTATTTAAAGCATCTCCCAACATGTATTTGGGCAACCCATAGTTAATCAACATACTATTAATCATATCTTTAAATATTCAGTTCTTTCACTCAGCAACCCTATTAGACTCAGGTGTGTATGGTGGAGTAAATTCATGAACTATACCATTGTTTGTACAAAATTCATAAAAAGCGTTACTCGTATACTCACCACCTCTATCAGATCTCAATCGTTTAAGTAACTTACTAAGTTTATTTGTCTACTTTAGTTTTATATATTAATGAATTTACTAAGTGCTTCATCCTTATGTCTAGGTAAATAACATAACAATATCTATAAAAGTAATGAAGTATCTAAACTGGTCCTTGGTCAACACACCACCAAATTCACAAATATCAGTGTGTACTAAATCTAACAAGTCTGAATCCCTAATAATTTTATCAAAAGGTTTCCTTATTCGTTTAGCAGACACACATACTTGACATTTAGAATTCTTTTATATGGTATGTTTTGGAATTAACTCTAAGTTCATCATATTCTTAAGAGCACCAAAGTTTAAGTGACCTAGTATAGCATGCCATATATCCGAGGATTCAACACAGTTAACAGAAGGAATAATATTATTATTCAAATTCCCCAAAACGGGTTCAACATTAATAACAAATAAACCATTTGACAAGTAACCCTTGCCAAAAAATGTAACAGTATGAATAAGAACTACTTTATTACACTTGAAAGAAATTGCAAAACCACTAGAAACTAAACAACTTCCACTTATTCTATTTTTACGCATGTCGGGAACATGATGCACTCTAGTCAGAGATAGTATACATCCTGAAGGGATCGGATCCACATTTTCTATTCCAAGTACTTGAGCGGCAATAGCATTCCCCATCTTCACAGTTAAGATATGACTCTGTCGACAAGATACAAATAAACTAATATCAGCACAAATATGCACATTAGCTCCAGTATCTATCAACCATTCATTTGAAAGATAGGTAGAAAATATTACAGGGTTGTAGGATACATACCGGTCAACGTCGGTTTTAGAAGCCGTAGCCTCACCAACAACCATGTTCACTACGGGCCCACTTGCGGTTCCAAGCACAGCATTCGCTTACGCTACCGCCTCGGTTTTCTTCGCTTTCTTTATAGGAAAGTCCTTACTCTAGTGCCCAACCTGCCCACAAGACCAACATGGTTTATTTTCCTTGGATTTCTTGGCCTTGTCCTTGTCACTCTTAGGTTTATTACTATTAACTTTCTTAGCAACAGCCTTCCTTTTATGTCCTACAGTTGCTACGTTTACCTTCGTGGTACCGTGCTCAGTTGGCATCACATATCCCAGTTTGGACTTGTGTTGTTCTTGGACCGAGATGTCCAGCATAAGGTTGGTCCAGGTGATCTCTCCTTTCTGTCTTTTCAGGGAGAGAGAGAACTTTTCCCAAGACTTCGGGAGCTTTTCAATCACGCTCATAACCTTGAACTTCTCAAGGAGGTCCATTCCAGACTCCTTCAAAGCATGCACTATCATCTCGAACTCATGTTCTTGCTCAGTCATGGACTTATTGTCCACCAGCTTGAATTCAAGGAACTTTGCCACAGAATACTTTTCCAGACCTTGTGAGTCAGTATTATGTGTTTAGTTCAGCTTCTCCCATAAGAGTTTTGCGGAGTAGGCATTAGAAGAATAGACATCAAACAAAGTGTTTGTTAGAGCGGCCCAAATGTCCGCCCTAGCCACCCCATCCTTCTCAGCCCACTTCGCAAAAGTCTTAACCATGTCAGCCTTCTCTTGATCTACAACCGGTTTCTCATATTCCACAACCGGCTACAAACCCTTTATAGTCAACCATAATTTTATCCTTTTCTGCCAGCGAGAAAAGCCGATGCCACCGTTGAATTTCTCCGGTAAACCGGTTAATTCAACGGCTTGTGGAAAACTATAAGTGGTCCAATCTATGGCCCCAACAGTTGCACCAGAACTACCACCACCAACAACGGGAACCTCAGCTTCGCTAACCATTATGCTAAATACTATATAACAAATTATCTCTTCAAGAATGTTGGAAATAAGGACTATTACAGCAACATCCAGGCAATTATATAACGTATTTAGCAAGTCAAGGCCAAGATAACAGTTAACAAAACAAAACATGTCGGTAAACAACATGCAAATCAGAAACTGTAAGAACAAAAAAAAGTAAGAGAGCGTACCAATAACCATAGCTTTAACACAGAAAGAAAAGACAGAAAGCAGTGGTGTGCAACTGGTACAATGCAACAAGAAACCAAAATGAAAACCAGCTGAGTCATCAGGCCTTGCTCGAAGCCCTGACTGCTCTTGAAGAGATAATTGCCCCCACCTATTGCGTTGGGATGCTTGCAATGCCTCCTCCAGGATAAAACAGTTTCGGACTTGATGTTCAAAACAATAACTGATAAGTGGCATTTTATACCACTTAGAATGTCTTGTAATGGCTTGAATTGGTGTCTTGAAATCAAGTATTTTGTGTATTTGATGTGTTTTTCTAGTGTTTTTGCATTTCAGGGTATAACTTGCGTAATTAGGGGGATTTCATCATAATAAGCCTAGGGAAGTACTTGGAACCAGTTGCGGGGAGTTGTGCGAAGAAATCAGCAAAATTAGAAGCAAGAAGTGGATTTTTCCAGAAGGTGTGCAGGCGCCCGCCTGGAGACTGCAGGCGACCGCCTGGAGAGCAGGTGCCCGCGTGGGATTATAGGCGGCTGCCTGGGGTCGGATTTTCAGATTCTGGATTTTCTAATCTGAGTTCTATTGGGCTTCTACAACTGTTGTTTCTTGTTGACTCTTATATAAGTAATCTTGGGAAACGTTTTCAAAAACAACAAGTAACAAGCATGGAGCAAGTAACAAGGAGAGAAGATTAAGAAGACCGTTTAGCACGCAACAACAAAGAAGAGGAAGCATACGTTTATCTTATGATTCTTTTAATTCGTTGTAACAGTGGATGCTAGTTTTCTTTACTTTTTGAACCTTAATACTCTTGTGATGTACTCTGTTTTTATTAAGTATTTTTATTAGTTTATATTGTTGTGTTATTATCATGTTTTCATATGAACCCATGGTGACGATGAGTTCTATCATGGCCTAATCGTGATCATGGGGTCGTAGCGGATTTAGTATAGATTTCTGTAGTTAATTGTTTAATAACTTGGTATGATTGTATGATATCTAGCATAGGTTCTGCTTATTCGTCTTATGTGCGTTGCGAACATATAAGATAGCGTGTTAATCTCTTGTGAAGCGACAGTGAATCTTGAGATTTAGAACTTGCCATGCTAGCATAGGTTCATGTATTGTATGCATGATTAGTGGGTAACTCTAACCGTTTTACTTGCCCTGTGTAATCATAATGAATAACTTGCGCTTAAATCGTTATGTTGTCAAATTCTGTAGACATATAGGGTCTCAACATAATTGATGCCTATTCAACTTCTATCTTAATTGTGGATGCTTGGTAGAATGGTACTTGTGCAACGAAAGTTGGCTTTTATCAGTTTCGTATTGTTCGATTAATATCATCACCGTTACATGCTAAGGGTAATAACAATGACTATTGAATGAAGTAGTAATGAAGTTATGATCTCATGTGTGTTTAATATTATTAATTGAAGTATTAATTTAAGTGTTTAATTCTCGTAGTTAATAATTAGTTAATCAACCTTAATTGTTATTGTCTAGACATTGAAGAGTAATCATACATTGGTGAGTAAGTGTTAATTAAATATAATTAATCAGAGTCTATGTGGGAACGAACTAGAAATCATTCTATATTACTTACGAACGCGTATACTTCTGTGAATTATTATCGCATGCTTTGTGCCTAACAATAACAAATCCAACTTCGACTAACACCTCAGTCGCCGGAATAAACAGAAGCTCATAACTTGTATTTTGGGAGAGAAAAGAGAGCAGAGAGGAGAGGAAGAGAATGTAGGTGTGGTATATTTTCATCAACAACTTAGACCTCTATTTATAGTAGAGGCTAAGTGTAACTTACCACCCTGACATTAATAGACTTTAATAGACTTTAATATCAAAAATTCAAACTGCTCATTTAATACATGAATCAAAACTCATGATTTTGAATTTAAATAAAATGTAACAGTTTTTGTATTTAATCCACACATTAAATCAGTTTTAATGTTTTCAATTATGAATATATATTATCAGTTACATGTCCAGATTCATTGAATCTGACTCAGCCCACTTATAAAGTGACCAAGCCCAACAAAAACAAATAACCTAGCCCAACTTATAAATTAATTTTAATTAAAAAATTAAATCACAAATAAATAAAATTCTCACTTTATTTATTTTTAATGTGGGACAAATGACACATTCTTCATTTCAAGTTCTTACAATCTACTAGTTTCAACTCTATTTCTCTATGAATTTCACTAAGAAAATACTTAGATCCATATATATAAAAGTTTAAGTTCACATATCATGGAACAACTTTTAATCATTAGATTTTAAAATTATCATCAAGAACATAATAAAATTATGATCTAAAATCCAATTTTCAAACAATATGTTGTTGGTTTAATTTTATTTAAACACCACATTTACATATTTACCTACGTATATTTTCTAGTTTTTTGCCTCTACAATTTGCATTCCTAAATTCGAAGCCACTACTACTAAGATAAAACTAACCATTGTACAAAACTACTCTGATGGATTTTTATACATAAATACAGCATATACATATACAAACAAATAAATATCCAACAACATATTTGCTCCTTTCCTCCTGTCCATGTAATCTCCTTGAACTTTTGGGGTGGTTCATAATCTTGGCGCAAACATTGTTCTATTTGTTACACTTGATTTAGCTTCCGGGAATGAGTCTGAACTTGCTTGTATCTCATGTTGTTGATGTGAATACAATCTTCAATTAATACATATAAATCAAATAAGTATGTGCGTGAGTAAACGAAATCAAACAGATAAAGGAAGAATATAACCAAATGGAAATCCTCGAGTCCAGTTGAAACTGTCTCCTTAAAGCTATTTCGCCTCTCACCGTATGTGCGAGTCAATAGCCTCCCAGGATAAAACGAGATACCAGTATAATCGATAGATCGAATATACTCTCAGCGAACTTGAACTAAGCCCGAGAACTATCACCGGAGTATTGGAAAATTTAAGACTAAAGAGACCGAGAATGAAAGAGAGGACTCTTATTCCCTTGACTTAATAAAACTGATGCCCTAAGACTCTATTTATAAAGAGAGGCTTGAAAGGACTTATTTTTCTTTTCGATGTGGTACATGGTATTTATAAGAAAAACTAAGGAATAGGTTTGTGCTACTCTCGATGTGGTACAAAACCACTTTTCATATTAAAAGGTAAAACTTTGGAACATCAGTTCTCATTCACCTTTTACTCATTTTGAGCGTGTAAATATGCGTTGAAATCCCCTCGAAGAGGAGAATATATTCCAATAAATACACACCACTAAAACATAATGTGTCTCACTCATATAGAGTCTCAAAATGATTCACAACTTAGTCTAAAATACTAAGTTTGTCCAACAATCCCCCACAAATGAGATTGATGGTCCAATAGCACGCACCACATAGACAGACAGACGCGGAGCTTGACTTGGTGATAGTTCCGGCGGTCAGATATAGCATACGATAGGTAGAGAATGCTCCTTGAACCTTCGCTCGAATAAGTATATCGACTTTACTGGTAGACAGTATGACGCGATGTCCTTGAACTGTTCGACCATTTGTGTAAACGATGACATACTCATCACTATATCTTTCCTGACTCATTCAGTTCTCATTATTATGTCCATTTTGGCCATGAAACATCGTCCTGGTTCTGCAGGAGTTTTTAAAGAATTGTGCCTCGCAATTCTCCTTTGAAGCAGCCCCACTTCTCTCCCACATAGGTGATCTTTATCTTATAGAGTAACCCGCGTTTACTCAACTGAATTCCATGCGTTCACTCCTGAACTCCATGTATTCATCAAAGATCATTAAAAGCTCAAAGCTTAACCTCGTACCTTACGGGTCTTACTGTTTCCTCATCATAGGAACAGGCCAGGGGTTACCCCCACAGTGATTTGGTCATCATAATTTAGTTGTCCCATTGAACCAAGTTCTTGGGATCTCCATTCAGCAATGGTTGGGTATCCACCATGATGCCGTTAAGCAATAGGCTTAAGGCCCATCCCTCTCGATGATTTCTCAACCACTTCTTTTGATAACCCTTTGGTTAGTGGATCCGCGATATTATCTTTTGATGGTATATAGTCAATAGTGATAATTCCGGTTGAGATCAATTGTCTAATGGAACTGTGTCGTCATCGTATATGACGAGACTTTCCATTATACATCGTGCTCTGCACTCTGCCAATAGCGGATTGACTATCACAATGAATCCCTATTGCAGTTACAGGCTTTGGCTATCTTGGAATATCCTCCAGAAACTGACGTAGATATTCAGCCTCTTCGGCGCATTTATCTAGTGCCACAAACTCAACTTCCATCGTGGAATGAGTTATCACCATTTGTTTTGAGGATTTCCATGATATTGCCGCTCCAGCTAATGTAAACACATAGCCGCTCGTAGACTTAAGTGCTTTCTTGCTAGATATCCAATTTGCGTCAGTATATCCTTCTAATACTGCTGGGTATCTGCCATAGTGCAGTCCATACTCTCGAGTTCCCCTCAAGTACCTTAGTACCCTTATGATCGCTTTCCAGTGATCAGCTCCCGGATTACTCGTAAACCTACTCAACTTGCTAATTGAGTATGCAATGTCTGGTCTTGTACAGCTCATGAGGTACATCAGACTACCAATTATCCTCGAGTATTCCAATTGGGAAACAGCTACACCTTTGTTCTTGGATAGGTGCAAAGTCATATCCACAGGTGTCCTAGCTTTCTCAAAGTCATCCTTAAGAAACTTCTCAAGGATCTTGTCAATATAATGTGGTTGACTTAATGCGAGACCCTCTGATGTTCAAGAAATTTGAATTCCCAGAATTACATTTGCTAGTCCCATGTCTTTCACGTCGAATCTTGATTTCAACATGTCCTTGGTAGATTTGATCACTTTATCATTGCTTTCGGCAATAAGTAGATCATCTACATATAGCGTCATCATGATATAGCCACTCTCGTTATCCTTGTAATAGGCACAGTTATCACATTCATTGATTTTGAAGCCATTAGCCAGCACGACCTCGTCAAATTTTTCATGCCATTTCATAGGCGCTTGCTTCAAACCATACAATGATTTCACCAATCTACAAACTTTCCTTTCTTGTCCTGGGATAACAAACCCTTCGGGTTGTTCCATATAGATTTCCTCATCTATGTCCCCATTTAGGAAGGCTGTTTTCACATCCATTTGATGTACAGTTAGATTACGTATTGCAGCAATAGCAAACATCATCCTTATGGACGTTATTCTCGTTACAGGAGAATATGTATCAAATAATCAAGGCCTTTTTGTTACTTGTATCCTTTAATCACAAGTCTGGCCTTATACTTATCAATAGTGCCATCAATTTTCAACTTCTTCTTGAAAACCCACTTGTTACCTAATGGTTTGCAACCAATTGGCAAGTCCACTAGTTCCCAAGTATGATTTTTCATAATTGAATCAACTTCATTCTTGATGGCCTCTTTCCACATAGGTCCATCAGGTGAGGTAACCGCCTCCTTATAGGTTTTTGGGTCACCTTCTTCGAGCAAATAGGTCATAAAATCAGACCCATAGGATTTCTCCGTTCGTTGTCTTTTGCTCCTTCTCACTACCCCCACATTTTCGTCTTCACTTTCGTCACTCTCATTATCGTCATCTACAGACTCATGAGATCGTTTAGACGTCGTAGGTTGTTGGTTTCCTGGATTACAGGGAAACATCGTCTCAAAGAATGAGGCATTCCTTGATTCCATAATGGTGTTCTTTTGAATATCAGGAATCTTGGATTCATGAACAAGAAACCGATATGCAGTACTATGTGGAGGATATCCGATGAAAATACAATCCACAGTCTTAGGACCTATCTTCACCTTCTTCGGTGTAGGGATCAGTACCTTTGCAAGGCACCCCCACACTTTCAGGTGTTGATAACTTGGTTTCTTTTTCTTCCACATTTCATAAGGACTTATATCCTTATTCTTGCGCATCGTAATATTTAAAATATTATTTGCGCTTAAGATGGCTTCTCCCCACATCGATTGTGGAAGCCCAGAGCTTAACAACATCGCATTCATCATTTCTTTCAGAGTGCGATTCTTCCTTTCAGCCACACCATTTGACTGAGGGGAGTATGGTGCAGTGACCTCATGGATTATACCATGTTGTGAACAGAATTCCCCAAATGGTTCAACATATTCACCTCCACGATCACTTCGTATCGCTTTGATTTTCTCAGTCTGTTGTGTCTCAACTTCTTCCTTATAGATTTTAAATTTATCTATAGCTTCGTCTTTGCTTTTCAACAAATATACATAGCAGTATTTTGTACAATCATCAATGAATGTAATAAAATACTTGTTTCCTCCTCTTGTTGGAGCGAATTTTAAATCACATATGTCGCTATGTATTAGGTCTAGCACTTTGGTGTTCCTTTCCACACGTTTAAATGATGATCTCGTTAATTTTGCCTCAACACAAGTCTCACACTTATGTTTTGAATCGATAGTAAGTTTAGGTATGTATTCTTTTGCACTTAAACGTCGTAAAGTGTCATAATTTACATGTCCTAATCTAGCATGCCATAAATTAGGAGACTCAAGCAAGTAAGCAGAAGAATTCTTCATTTCATTATCGTCCTTAACGGACATTACATTGAGCTTAAAAAGCCCATCGGTTAAATAACCCTTGCCTACAAACATACCACTCTTAGACAAAATTACTTTATCTGACTCTATTACAATGCGAAAGCCATGCTTACTCAACAGAGAATAAGACACAAGGTTCTTGCGAATATCAGGCACATAAAGTACATTCTTCAAAGTCAGATTCTTCCCAGAGGTCATCTTCAGGATCACCGTGCCTTCACCCTCAATAGTAGAAGTTGCTGAATTCCCCATGTAGAGCTTCTCACCAGCATCAGAAGCTTTGAGGCTAGAGAAAATCGCCTTGTCTGAGCAAACATGCCTAGTAGCACCAGTATCAATCCACCATTCACGTGGATTAGAACCGACCAGGTTCACTTCAGAAACCGTAGCACAGAGGTCTATATCACCCATATCCTTAGAGATATTCTCTACCATGTTTGCTTTTTTCTTCTTGTTGGGCTTCTTGGGCTTCTTGCAGTCAGAAGACCTATGACCAACTGTATCACAGTTGTAGCACTTCCCCTGAAATTTCGACTTCGAAATCCCTCATTTAGGTGCCAGCTTTGCCCCTTTACTAGAATTAGTCTTCTTGGGCTTGGAGCTTTGAGCGTGCTCCACCATGTTTGCCTTCTCAGTGGCAATATTAACTTTCTTCTCGGACTCTCTGTTGTCTTCTTCAATACGAAGTCTAACAATAAGATCCTCCATAGACATCTCCTTTCGCTTGTGCTTAAGGTAGTTCTTAAAATCTTTCCATCCAGGTGGAAGCTTTTCAATTACAGCAGCAACTTGGAAAGACTCACTTATGACCATTCCCTCAGCATGAATGTCATGAATGATCACCTGCAGTTCCTGCACCTGACTGACCACAGTCTTAGAGTCTACCATCTTATAATCAAGAAAGCGGCCAACAATCCACTTATTTGCCCCAGCGTCCTCGGTTTTATACTTATGGTCAAGTGACTCCCATAAAACCTTAGCTGTTGGCTTTGCGCTGTATACGTTATACAACGAGTCAGACAAACAATTTAACACATAGTTCCGACAGATGTAGTCGGAGTGCTTCCAAGCATCAACAGCATACACAGTCTGCATGTTACTCTCAGCAGTAAGCAACGGTGGTTCTTCCTTAAGGAAGCGATCCATATGCAACGTGGTCAGATAAAAGTGCATCTTTTATTGCCAACGTTTGAAGTTTGTTCCGTTGAACTTCAAACGTTTTTCAGCATGTGCAGCAGGCACAGTTGGCATAACAGGTGCAGCAGGCACCACAGGTGGAACAGATGGTACGTGCGTCTGGACTACAGGTGTATGCACACCAGTAGGCACCGCAGGTATGATCGGAGGAGTGAATCCTGCCGATATCCGTCCAAGAGGAACACTAAACTGTCCAATGACAGTGTGTCCCACAGGCACATGTCCCGAAGGCACATGTCCAACAGGCGTTTGACCCCCATCAGATCGTACGATCCGTGCGTTAGGGTTAATCGGCTGCTGGTGAACCCCATCAGATCCAGTGATCTGTGCGTTGGGATCAGCCGTCATGTTCATCGAATCGTTCACAGTTTGGTTCTCCATCGATCTGTTACTCAACAAAACAAGCAGATACAGATGTATCAGTCACAGATGTATATAAAATAAATTGCTTTAAGATTGTGAATACAATCTGCGATTAATACATATAAATCAAATAAGTGTGTGCGTGAGTAAACGAAATCAAACAGAGAAAGGAAGAATATAACCAAATGGAAATCCTCGAGTCCAGTTGAAAGTGTCTCCTTAAAGCTATTTCGCCTCTCACCGTATGTGCGAGTCGATAGCCTCCCAGGATAAAACGAGATACCAGTATAATCGATAGATCGAATATACTCTCAGCGAACTTGAACTAAGCCCGAGAACTATCACCGGAGTATTGGAAAATTTAAGACTAAAGAGACCGAGAATGAAAGAGAGGACTCTTATTCCCTTGACTTAATAAAACTAATGCCCTAAGACTCTATTTATAAAGAGAGGCTTGAAATGACTTGTTTTTCTTTTCGATGTGGTACATGGTATTTATAAGAAAAACTAAGGAATAGGTTTGTGCTACTCTCGATGTGGTACAAAACCACTTTTCATATTAAAAGGTAAAACTTTGGAACATCAGTTCTCATTCACCTTTTACTCATTTTGAGCGTGTAAATATGCGTTGGAATCCCCTCGAAGAGGAGAATATGTTCCAATAAATACACACCACTAACACATAATGTGTCTCACTCATATAGAGTTTCAAAATGATTCACAACTTAGTCTAAAATACTAAGTTTGTCCAACAGTTAAATATGATCTTGTTAAATGGGGTTAAAGGGGAGGCTTCATAGTGTCATGAGATCCAAGGCTAAAACTTTTACAAGATGTAATTTGAAACTGACATCAACTCTGGCTAACCAACATGATCCTAGTAATTATAATCTTATCATTGAATTTGGCTTGACTCCAGCTCAAATGAAATTTTAGTGGCTCACTAAAATTTTATATATAATTTTAGTTACATATTAGTCCAGTTAAATATTTGAGAAGCGCCGCTTACATAACCACGTAAATGTTCAGCCATTACATAATAATATAAAAACTAAATAGGCCATTATCTTGAAAAAGTAAGGCATCCTATTACCATATTTAATGTTATAAGTAAAGTAGACACTACTGCATATAAAAAAATAGGTCTTTTATCCTTTATCATATTTTTCATGAATCTGACTTTTATTGTTTAACAATGTAAGTTATTTATTTATTTATTTGATCAGTTGGGTTTATTGAATTATTTTGTTCATTTAGTTTTTTTATTTATAATTGAATCTAATGCAAGTGATTGAATGTGAGTACTAATATACTATTAAATTAAATATGTATATCTTTTAATTTAATGTACTTAATGAGTGTTAAGTCAAATATTTATTTTTGTTCTGAGTAAATCTTACTTTATTTTTTCACCGTAAAGGAGTACTTCATTACTTATTATTTTTTTTGAACTCCTTTTACATGTATAAATTTGCTCCCTTTATCTTTGTATAGGATTTATGAAAAAATAATAATTACCCCACCCCCCACCCCAGTAGGTTTAAAATTCTGGATTAGCGAATAAAGGGATTCACTATAGAGGAAAGAGGATAAGTATGAAGCCGATGTTTTTTTTTACGAAATGAAGCCGATGTTAATGCAATAGGGCGCGTTAAGAGATGCTTCTACAAAGCATTAAGAATATCAAAGGCATAATCCATCAGGCAGGCAGGCATGCATGACGCAATTGTGATATCCAATTTATCAAATACTAACATATACTCGTCCCGTTAAATTTTTTCTATTTTAACTTATGATAATATTTATGGTAAATGATTAATTATTAATTTATATCTAATTAATAATATAAATATAATCATGACTCACGAGTGATTTTGTTAAATTCGTATTTACGAGTATTTTAATTTAATGAAATTTTTATATTTAATACTAATATGAAATTAAAAATATTAATAATTGAAAATATGCATTAACAAACGTGTCCAACAGAAATAGAAAACGTTTTTAGGAAATATTTTTAAAGACGCATGGAGTAATAATTAAGCACGGCCAGATTCCTAGCATTAATGTGAAATATGTGGGTTCCATGCCAAATACATGCTGTTTTTATTAATGAAAATGCAAACATCAGATATCCTATTATTAACCTATATAATTTTATTATTATAAGAATTTCATATTTTTATATTACTGTTTAATTTTTAACTATATAAAGTTGTAATGATGAAGTTATAATAAACTTTTCTCTCGTTCCCTGTATGTTATATCAATAACAAAATTAGCTTTTTTTATTTTTAAACAAAGTCCCAAGCTAGAGCTTTATTACATTGCGGAGATGTTAATAAAAATTGCTATTCGATTATTCGTAGAAACCTGGAGGATGTGGCTTGAATCTTTTTTTTTTTTTTTTGCCAAGGCTTGAATCTTTTTGATTTTTAGATAAGGTAATTTTAATTTGTCTAATTACTTTAATTAATAAATTGATGCAGTTTAAAATAAATTCATAGAAACTGTCGTCAATTGGGTATATTTACATTTCAAGTTTTAAGAACTGTATCTAAACACTAACAAATTTTCTAGAAAATAAGCAAATATTTAGTTCATTTATTTCCATTAATTTAATTGAAACTATAAAATATTTGATGTTATAATTATTAAAAAAAAACTATATGCTAACAAGGTGTCTACTCGCAATATAAATTCCTTAAATTAAAGTGCATTTACACGACTAAAATATATTTGTCTTAATAAATCTCTTATTCAATATATAAAAATTTATGTTAATACTAAATCAATAAGTATAGACCAAAAAAATCATGATGATGGACGATACACCTCAATTATATGATGTTTCTTCTCGTCTCATTTTTTTTTGTGTAACGGTATGAAATTTTCGGCAAGAGATTCGTTTTCAAGCTAGCAAACAAATGTTGCACCAAGCACATAAATTATATGGACGGTCGAAACGAAGGCATCGTTTTCATTTTCTTTTTTTTTTTTTTAAAGAAAGGCATCGGTTTTCGTACTTATTAAACTGCAGATGTATTGTAAATGTTTGGGCCTGTGGAAACCCTTCAGGGGCTTATTGACAAGTCCGCAAGCATTTAACAAATTTTTATATAAACAGTACCTTTTTAATTTATGTGATATTTATAATTTAATTTAGGGATCACATATGTAACTTTTAGGTTGCTAATTATGGGAGTACAACGTTGTTAGGTTGATATAAAATTCAGTGAAAATAAAATATTAATTAATATAATAATTTGACAAAATTGACAATTATTTTCTCAACCCATTATTGGAAATAAATAAACTAAGAATATTTTTTGACCCAACTTATAAGTACAACTTATAACTTGTAAGTTAATACGTTTAAAGTTAATAACTATGTACTCTTTTCAACTCTTTTTTTTGTCTTTTTTGCTTTTATATTATTTTTAATTTCTAACATATATGTTTCAAGTATTTTTTTTAATTTAAAATTAATGAATTAAGATAATCATATTTACTAAGTACTTTTATTATTTATTTTATTAAAATTTTTGCTGAATTATAAGTAAATTTATCCAAATAATTGTTTGGGTTTCTAAAAAAATATAATTTATGACTTAAGTTGAAAAATATCATATAAGTGATAAGTAAATTATTACTTATATATTATTTAGGTGTTTCAATAATTGTACTTATAAATCGATAAAGTGTTTGGTAAAATCATAAGTTATAAGTTATACTTTTTAAAGCAAAATTAAAATATAAATTATAAATACAAGAATTAATAATTTTAATAAACGAGTATTAAATAAAACTGAGAAAATATAAAAACTTGAACAATGACATCGAGATATAATATATGATATACTATTTATCCCCCGATAAATATAAAGTTATATTATTGATACGGGATAAAAAAACACAACTAAATGTAATTAGTTGGATTTTGTTTTGATATAGATAGAAAATACATCCTAAAAATATATTAAATGTTATATTAATTATACTTGGGGTTCTTGTCTGGCTTCTGAAGTCCAGTACAGACTTGTCTGGTCTAAACTCGTAGCAGAGTCAAGATAACCCATGTAGTCAAGGCCCACCCAACAGAGGTCGTCAAGTTCCACGAATACAAGCTGTTCACGGACCAGGACCAATACGGCTGTAAGAGCAGAGACATGTGTCCTAAACGGACTCAAAGTACTACGTAGAAGGTTCTGGAGTTCCTTCCCTTATTGGACTCCTAATTACCATCTAAGTTGGAGACTTGTCCACCAAGTCTCCCAACTCAAATCTAACCTTATACTCACCTCTATATAAAGGGCTCTACCCCTCATCTTAAAACTACGTTTTTGGCTTGATTCTCTACTACATAGAAATTAAAGCTCGAAACTCACAAACCCTAATATTAATTACCAACACACTCTAATTTTTATTCCATAATATTTGGGCCCGTCTGTGGTAAAACTACAACAATCATGGTGAATACACGGAGCAGAAACAATAGTGGAACATACACTCCTGTCCCATCACGAACAATCGCATCAGTGGTAGAGGTACCACCGCACTCAACCTATGCCTCCATCCAAGGGGAAACCCTGGTAGGGGCGACCGAATCTCAGCCATAAGGGACAAATCCCCCAGCTCCTCAAGGGACGAATCCCCAATTTCAGCAGCTACATGCACCTGTGAACCCTTAAACCGTTGGGTACGAATACTCAACGATCGTGACCACTAACCCCCTTACGGAATGCCTCTATACCCCGAGCTTGGAGGAAGTGGACACTCTAATCGGAGTGAAGCACAAGGGCGGACGCCCCAATACATACGTGGCTTGGCTCCTATTCCATAGGATCGAAAATTCTCTAGACCCTATTCTGATAGAGACTCCAAATCATCGGACGACGAGGTCGCTCCATGGAGGAGGCGTGCTGGTAAGGAGCTGATGCCTAATACCAACCAACGACCTAGGAGCACTCAAGAGACAATTTCCCAAAATGTCCAGGAGAGGATCAGGGCTCATGAAGCTGAGATTCAAAGGTTGAAGCGTGACTTGGAGACGCACCTGACCTCAAGACCTCCGTTTGCTGCGAGGCAGAGAGATCTTCACATAATCATAGACCTGGATGGTCCAACACCAAGAAGGGTAGCTGCCTCAAGGGATGATCCAAGTGATCTTATGCCCCTAGGAGATCCTGATGATCCAACCCAACCATTCACTGAAGAGATAATGAATGCCCGCATCTCAAGGAAGTTCAAGAAGCCCACCATCAAAATATACGATGGTACTGGCGACCCTGCTAATCATGTCAGGACATTCTCTAACGCCCTGTTGCTACATCCCGTAAACGACGCTATTAAGTATCGGGCCTTTCTTTAAACCCTATCGGGTATGGTTCAAAGGTGGTACAACCGTTTAATCCTAAACTCTATTGGATCTTTCAAAGACTTGAGCCAAGATTTCATCAAGCAATTTAGCAGTGGTAGAATACATGATAAAAGTTTGGCTTCTCTCATGGGCATAGTCCAAGGAGCAAAGGAGTTCCTGAGAGACTATCTGAATCGATTCACAAAGGAGGCTTTGAAGGTCCCTGATCTTGATGATAAGGTTGTTATGATAGCCCTACAACAAGGGACTAGAGACGAGTTTTTTAAGATGTCCCTGGCTAAACGCCCTCCTAAAAGCATGCTACAACTCCAAGATAGGGCCGAAAAGTATATAAAGGTGGAGGAAAGTATGAAGAAGAAAGTTGTGAGTAATGAACCCGCTGGAAACAAGAACCGGAAGACGGATCAGGAGTACGACGCCAAGGACAAGTATTCTCGAATTGGAAAAAGCTCTGACTCCTCCTCTTCTAAGAAGAATCAGCAACCAAGGTTCACTGAATATGAAAGGTTGAACGCTCCAAAGAGCCAAATCCAGATGGAAATTGAGAAGGACAATGAGTTCAAATGGCCGAAGCCACTAAGGGGAGACCCCGAGAAGAGAAACAAGAGTCGATACAGCTGGTACCACAAAGATGTTGCTCATGATACCGATGATTGTAGGCAACTCAAGGATGAGATTGAGTATTTAATCTGAAGGGAGAAATTCGGACATTTCACCAAGGGTGAGGAGACTAGAGGCCAAAAAAGAGACAACTACCGAAGAGACGATGACTGAAGAGGTGATAAAGATCGCAACTCACAGCCCCGAGGTCCAGTAATCAGTATGATCCAAGGAGGTCCTACAGTAGCTGGGACTACAAGGAATTCTCGAAAAGCTTATGTGAGAGAGGTGATGAGCATAGTTAGAGAACCATCTAAGCGTTCTAAGTCAGAGATGACGCTTGAATTTGGTAACTCAGACCTTGAAGGTTTGAAATTTCCTCAGGATGATCATCTGGTTATCACTCCGATAATTGAAAATTGTCATGTTATGAGGTTCCTAGTGGACACTGGAGATTTCATGGATATTCTTTTCCATGACACATTGATTAAAATGAGATACAATGATTCTCAATTCACTCCATCCGACGCACCCATCTACGGGTTCAACCACGTGGAATGCAAAGTCGAAGGAGCAATACAACTTCCCGTAACTATCGGGGAAGAGCCTAGGGAGGCCACACAGATGTTGAACTTTCAGGTTGATAAGGCAGCCTCTACTTATAATGCCATTATGGGTAGAACAGGGATCCAAGCGTTTAAGGTCGTGCCCTCAACCTACCACATGGTACTGAAGTTCCCGACTAGGAACAGTGTTGGAGAGGCGAAAGGAGATCAGAAAATGGCCAACAGTTGCAATGTTGCAGCACTTAGGCCCGAAGGAACCGAGGGGCATGTCCTCCCCATAGAAGACATTGATGTCCGTGAGAATGACGAACTTTGAGGGAAGCCAACAGAGGATTTGGTCCCGATTCCCTTAGACTCCTTAGACCCAGAGAAGGTCACATATATTGGAGCATCTTTGGAAAAGCCACTCAAGGGCCAATTGAAAACTTTCAACAAAAGAATAGTGATATGTTTGTCTGGAAAACAGCTGATATGCCCAGGATTGACCCGAACCTTATAACTCATAGGCTGAACATCGACCCAACTCGAAAGGTTGTGAAGCAGAAGAAGAGAACTTATGACCCTGATAGGCTAGGAGACATTAAACAGAAGGTCGAGAAGCTCCTAGAAGCTGGATTCATTGAGGAAGTGCAATTCCATGAGTGGTTGGCCAACCCCGTAATGGTTAAGAAGGCCAATAGGAAATGGAGGATGTGCATCGACGTTACTGACTTGAATGATGCTTATCCTAAGGACTGCTACCCCCTACTAAGGATTGATACCCTGATCGATGGCACCGCTGGATACGAGATGCTAAGTTTCATGGATGGCTTCAACGGTTATAATTAGATTAAAATACACGAGGATGGCACCTCCAAGGTATCTTTCATAACTGACTTTGGTGTGTTTTGTTATCTTGTTATGGCGTTTGGACTTAAGAATGCAGGAGCTACTTATCAAAGGTTGGTAAATAAGATATTTGCCCATCTAATTGGGAAGACCATGGAGGTCTATGTTGATGACATATTGGTCAAAATTCTAAGCAAGGTCGATCATATTAGTCACCTCGAAGAGGCATTTAAAGTGCCGAGGCACCAGAAGATGATGTTAAACCACACTAAGTGTGCTTTTGGTGCTGGGTCTGGAAATTTTTTGGGGCACATGGTCTCTAAGAGGGGAATAGAGGCCAACCCAGACAAGATCAAAGCCATCCTGGATATGGAGCCACCATGCTCCATCAAGGACGTTCAGAAGCTGTCAGGGAGAATCACAGCTCTAGGGAGGTTCATCTCCAAGTCTGGAGACAAATGCCTGCCCTTATTCAAAACCCTTAGAAAGGTGAAGAATTTTAAATGGATAGATGAGAGCCAAGAGGCCTTTGAACAACTAAATAAGTACATGACTGAAGCCCCGTTATTGGCCAAACCATGTCCGGAGGACACCCTTCATCTGTACCTAGCGGTATCTGAACAATCCGTGAGTGCAGTCTTCATAAAGGAAGAAAATAAACTCCAGAAGCCTGTATACTATGTACGCAAGGTGATCCACGGAGCAGAATAGAACTAATCCACCACAGAGAAGTTTGCATTTGCCATCATCACAGCCTCGAGGTAGTTGAGACCATACTTTCAGGCTCACAAGAACGAAGTCCTCACGGACCAACCTTTGAGGAACATTCTTTAAAGCTCGAAGGCTAGTGTGAGGCTCATCAAGTGGTAATTGAGTTAGGAGAATTTGACATCAAGTACAAGCCTCGAAAGGCCATCAAGGCTCAGGCCTTAGCAGACTTCGTGGTCGAATGCACCATTGAAGACCAAGAAGTCATGGGGCAAGAGATAGTAACCCCGGAAGGAGGAGAGAAAAAGAAGGATAAAGAAACGATCCTGAAAAAGTATTGGGTTCTCCATTTTGACGGAGCGTCCAAAATAAAATCTAGTGGTGCAGGCCTAGTCTTGCAAAGCCACGATGGTTTCATGATTGAGTATGCTTTAAAGTTGGACTTCCCAACTACAAACAACGAAGTAGAATACAAAACATTGATAGCCGGCTTAGGCTTGGCTAGAGCCATGAGGGCCAAAAACCTGAAGGTATGTGGAGACTCAGACTTATAGGTGCTCAAGTCAATGGAAAGTTTGACGCCAAAGATGATACTATGGTCAAGTAATTTAGAATCATGAAGGGAATACTGACTCAGTTTGATGAATGGTACGCAAAGCATGTTCCAAGAGAGGAGAACACTACGACTGATGCCCTATCCCAGTTTTCCTGGTCTGAAATCGAGAACTATCTAAGAAGTATCTACTTCTGGGTCCTGAAGACCCCAACTATACATGTCATAAATTTGATAGCACCGGTTGGTATGGCAAGTTGTTGGATAGACCTAATCAAAACCCACCTAGAGACTGGGCGGCTCCCCGATGATGCCCAGGAGGCACACAAGCTGTCAGTGATAGCATTGAGATATTCATTTATTAAAGGCCTTCTCTACTAAATGTCCTTTGTTATTCCATACCTGAAGTGCTTGAGACCTCTTAAAGCAAAAGAGGCACTTAAAGAATCCCATAAAAGGATTTGTGGGCAACACTTGGGGGGCAGGACCCTCGCTCACAAAATAACTGGATTGGGATTCTACTGGCCTACTTTGCTAGCCGATTCAAAGGATTATGTGAATAAATGCGACAGATGCCAAAGGCACGCTCCAATAGTATGACAACCCCAAAGAGGCTTACATTTATCAGCACACCCATCCATTTGGCAATGTGGGGAATGGATATACTTGGACCATTTCCTATAGCATCGGGACAGAGAAAGTTCATTGTGGTAGCCATGGGCTACTTTACAAATTATATTGAGGCTAAGGCACTAGCCAAGATAACTACCAAGCAAATTTCCTAATTCTTCTTGGAGAATATGATGTGCCGATTTGGGATCCCGCACATCCTTGTCATAGATAATGGGCGACAAATTGATAATGCAGTTGTCAAAGACTACTACAATAATAACAGCATAGAGCTTCGCTTGACCTCGGTTGCACGCCCATAAGCAAACGAGAAGGCAGAAGTTTCTAACATGATTGTTAGGTCCCAATGAGTTTGTAGAAGGGGGGGTTGAATACAAACAGTACCGAATAATCGAATAAATGCAGAATAAAAAAATGTGAAACAAAATTCAAGTTAAATAAAAATATTATTAAACTTGAAAGGTGTTACAACAACTGTATCGATTACAAGGTATTAATCTCAAATCAATTATCACAAATCTAGAATAAATTCGACATGAACTTTTTCTATTTTTGCAATAATTAGAATCAAATGCTAAACGCGATTTGAGATTAAGTTCTAGGGATTTTGATCCGCTAGATTGTTACACAAGAACAAGAGAATGATTTCTAGTTGATTGGATTTAACTTTACAAACTAGAAATTTAATCTTGTAGTAAGCAGATGAAAAATGAAATATTTGCTGCGGCTGCTGTGTTCTTGTTTTTGACTTGTGTATTGGATGGATAATTGAACTGCTGCTTGTCTGCTTCTTTTTAATCAACAGAATAGAATTGAACTGGCAAGACAATCCTGAGCTCAGCAAGACAATCGGTAGGACAATGGATTGAACTAGCAAGACAATCTGAATGAACTAGCATGACAATCAGAATGAACTAGCATGACAATCCTCCTCCTAGTGTAACTTTCGGTGAGACTATTGAAAATGGCCTAGCATGACAATTGGTATGACAATCCTGATTGTCATGCTAGTTCATTTTCAATTGTCTTGCTGATTTAATGCAGATTTTAATCCAATTAAAATTCTGAAAATCATTAATATTAATTCAGAATTAATTAATCAATTAATTCAATTAATCAATAAATTAATCTTTGCAGATATAATTTATTTTCTTAATTAAATTATATGTCTTAATTAATTAATAGAGAATTAATACTAATCTTGAGCAGCAACCATTCTTCTGAAAATCTTCTAAAAATTACTGTCAAGTATGAATCAATTCCACCACTTCAATGTTGACACTCGATGTACTGTCCGGTTCATGAGTGACTAACTTCCGTGACGTTTCTTCAAGTCTTGACCTTGATACTCTTGATTTTCTTCAGACTAAATCCTTGTAATTAATTGATACTCTGACGAGATCTCTGTCACTTGATTAAATCCACGATCTTGATTTATATCACTGAGGCATGATCAACTTCTTGAACTTCTTCCAGTGAATTAACTCCTCAAGTCTGTAGATGAACCTTGTTTCTGAATCCGTTGACAGATATTACTTTGCGAGATCTCTCTTACGGTCGATCCACTATTTACTTATTACATTCTTATTTGAGTTGAGTTGAATCCTCGAATATACAAATAGGCTATGACATATGACTTACAATCTCCCCCTATTTGTTTGTTAGACAATAACACACAAATACCTAGAGGATAACTCAACTAACAAATAAGAAAAAGATATAAACATACATGCAAAGTAAATAGCAGAAAAGTTCTGGATGAGATTTAACATTTTCCAGATTCCAAGTAGATGTTCCTCTAGACTGAACATATCTTCAAGTAGTTCCATCTTCATTTGTACAACCACATTTCCTGTTGAGAAGCCCATATCTCTTGCTTCTCCCCCTATGAGAATCAACTGATTAAAGAAGATCACCTTCGTTTTACCACCTCTCCCGTACAATAGGATCCGCAGATAAAAACCAATGGTACTCCCCTAACTGCTTCTTCCCTTACTAGGAAATCACCTTGTGTTTACCACCTCTCCCGTACAATAGGATCCGTAGTTACAAACAACAATGGTGTGGTGTAGTGTACATTTTTAGGATCTTTTTCTTCCTCCCTGCTATTTCTCCCCCTTAGTTGAGGAATCCTCCAAACTATTTCTTAAGCTTTTATCTCCCCCTTAAAGAAGGAATGTATGCCGTCGTCTGAAGGAGTTCTCATATTTCACTTGGTTGGAAAAGAAATAACAAGTAGTTTCTCTTTCTACCTCACTGTGAGTGTGTGATTCTGTTTAGTGTACCTCATATGTGTTTCACTCTTCTCTCCACTCGTGTTTACACTCATTCTCACAAGTGTATCACTCTTCTCTCATAGCTCCATAATCCAGCTGTACCTGCAAGGAAAATCACCTTAGCCATCCTTAAGGAGGTCACAGGTGGTGCAATGGGAGTTCACAAATCCCCATCCTTGTTAAACTCGTCAGATAAATCTGAGTCATAATCTACAAGTTGCTAGTTTCCCTTTTAGGGTTCCAGATTTGAATTCTGGGAAGGTAAACAATGATCCAACGATTTTAGCATAAAGATCAAAGTTCCCTTCTAATGTCTGTGAAGACACTTCCTTGTGACTTATCAGGTAATATCTGAATCATTGTCAACAAGTTGCCAATCTGCGCCTATGTCAGATCCACTATCCGCAGATGCATCCAGGGGATTTAAGCCTGGGGAGGTAGACACTGACCACTGACATATGGCTTTTGGATCAGTATCCTCTCCTAACACCTGTAAAGGCAATTGGTCCACTAACGAACCTTGAACAATCGAATCTGACCTTAAAATGGTCGAAACTCTTGTTTCCGTCAACTCATCCTTTGTGTGTGTAACCTCTCCTTGTGCATCAAGAATTGATTATGTTTGAAGTGGTGACACTACATCGGATACCTTGGCCGACAGGCAAAATTCAATAGACTCACCCTGTTGAGAGAATGAATCTAGTAACTGTTTTTGTGCCTTTTCAGCCATTACATCTTTTTGAGAAGATGTATGGGGGCTAGCAGTTGTCTCGGTTTAAATACTACTCATCTATGTAGGAGACAGAGCTACTGGGTTGACTACAGAACCTTCCTTATGTGGTGCACTAGGCACTATCTCCCTCACGCTCATTCATACTACTTTTAGTGGTAAAAGAGTGTTGGTTGGTTCTGTTTTTGTGTTTGTCTTTACAGTCTGGGATAGACGTTGTGGGTTTTCAACCTCATGACTGTCAATGAAAGAAAGTCATTGGAGACTGAACCTGTAACACAGAATATATGGTAATAGAGAGAAAATGATTTACAATAGTGATTTCAAAAGATTTTACATGAAATAAGAAATCACTAATGTAGAAAGAAGTTTGATTTTGTTTTTCAATATGAATGAGTTTTTGATAAAACATTGATCACTTAGGGTAAAGTCTAAGTAATTCTCATTCATGTCAACAGCTTACAAATATCTGCAACATAATGTTAACAACATATCATTGACCGATACTTGTCAAGTACTTTAGATACTAATTGTTATGTTGCATTATCAATATACCACTGCACATATAAAACAATATGATTGTGCTTAGTGATAAAAAAAAGTTAAAAATATGACGACTCTACTAGTTCATATTAAACAATAACTTCAGTTAGAGTGCCATACCATGTTCTTGACGATTGCTTGAGTAGTACACTAGTTCATACCAACCTGAAGTGATATTGTGAAGAAGAGATTGCATAGTCCAATAGATCTGCAGCTGCAAAGTCCATGAACCGTGGTGCATTGACTTCCTCTTTTGACTCACCAACCAGGAGTACACTTGTACACATCTTACTAGAGTCCAATTCCAAGTGTAATGTGCAGCAGGTGCCTGATATGTCGTAATATTCTCAAGTCTCGTCACTGGTGCTATATGTTAGATGATGCTTCCTGATAATAACCTAGCACACTATACAAAATTTTCAATGATAACATTCCCAGTTCGCAAACAGCCATATCCCTCGGATAAACCTTTGCTGTTATCTCCAAAGGTAATCAGGGGGCCAGCTTTCTCAATCCTCATTTGATAGCAGGGCTCTATCTCCGATCATATGTCTTGATGATCCACTGTCAAGAATCCACACTACCGGTTACACTTGTATACTGCCCTGCACTTCAAATGGATTAGACCTTCTTCGGAACCCAAACTTGGTTGGGCCCGGCATACTTGTAGAATTGTCCTTTGTCATGCAAAACAACATTTTTAATTTTAACGATCTCAACATTCTCAATGACTGAACATTTGACCTTGTAAACAGCCTTAACAAATTTCTGTTTAAGCTTAGGCACAAATGTCTCCTTTCTAGCCTTAGAAGGACTAGCAGTCTTAGACCTATCATGCTTCTTGTTATTCACATGCTGACGAGGAGTAGTCTTATCATTAGACACATGCTTACCATTAAAATAAGCATACATCATATTAAAAGCACAAGACATACAATTAGCAACACCACATGCTTTATGAGAGTGATTAACAGCAGGCAATTTATGCATGGTAGACATGGCATTATTGTTATCCAACTCATGTGTGTCTGAGTTAGTCTCAGTTGCTTTCACAACTTTGACTGGAGCTTTCGACTCACTTGACTTGGAAACAATCTTCTCATTAGCATGATCCTCAGCACGTATTTCTTCTTGAATAACAGAAGAGGTCGCATCAAATGGTTCAGCAATTGATGCTTTATAGAGGGGTTCATCAACACCCTTAAGCACATGTGGTACTTCCCTCCCTTTAGCACAGACATGAGGAGGGGAGTTTATGCCTAATTCTCCAATAGCAGCATTGTAATCATATCCTATTCCAGATGTTTGATTAACAGCTTGCTTACTGTAGAACTCTTTAGCCTTCGAACAAGAATTGAAGTAGGCTCTAACCTTAGTCTCAAGACCGGTGATCTTTTCTTTGAGAATGGTTTCGAGTTTTCTATAACAGTCAACTCTATTCTCTAGAAAAGATACATGTTCTTTTAATTTGTCTTGATAAATATGCACAAGTCTTAATTCATTGACCTCTTTTTCAAGGTCTGTGATCTTTAAACTTAACAGTTCATTATCACGACGTGCACAATCTAAGTTACCTCTTAGATGATAAACCATTTCAGCATCAGAAAGTTTTACCTCTATTCTTGACGATGAAGCTTTTCCATCAATAGCCATAAGAGCAAGATTTCCTTCATCTTCATCTTCACTGTCAGTATCATCCCAGCTTCTTCCCTTTGCCAGATAAGCCCTTTCAGAGTTCTTTCTTACTTGCTTTGGCTTCCTACATTCTGTGGCAAAGTGTCCCAACTCATTGCAGTTATAGCATCTAATGGTGCTTCGATCAACCATCCCTGTTTTGTACCCACCACTGCTGGTGTTAGAGGATGAAGATCCACCTTTCTGGAATTTGTTGTAGTTGGACGTGTACTTAAGCTTGGGATTCCTCCTGAATCTGACATGGGAGAATCTCTTGACAATTTGGGCCATTGATTCATCTTCCAATTGCTCCAGCTCTTCCAAGGAATAAAAATCATCACTTGATTGATTTGTAGTAGGAGGATCATATTCTGCTACTAACTCATTTTCCTCACCCTTGGAAAACTGTACCATTCTTTCTAACTGTTGAGATTGTTGTTGTTGTTGACCTTCAGCTACAAGTGCAGTAGATGTGCTGACCATTCTATCCTTCCCGTAGACTTCCTTCTGTTGAATCTGCTCCAACTCATAGGTTTTTAACACTCCATAGAGCCTGTCCAAAGAAATCTCACTCAGATCTCTAGCTTCTCTAATGGCAGTGATTCTATGTTCAAGATGAGCTGGCAGTGTTAAAAGGAACTTTTTGTTGACCTCCCTGATTGAATAATACTTTCCATTGATGTTCTGGTTGTTGATCAACGCATTGTACCTCTCAAACACTTCAGTAATTCCTTCTCCTGGATTTGATTTGAAATGTTCATATTCAGAGGTTAGGATTTCCAACTTGTTCTCCCTAACTTCCTCTGTGCCTTCATTAATCACCTCAATAGTTTCCCACATGTGTTTGGAATTTTTACAGTTCATCACATGTCTGTTCATCAAGGGATCAAGGGAATCAATTAATATTAATTGAAGGCTGGCATCCAAGGAGGCTTCTTCCTTCTCAGCAGGAGTAAAATCTTCAGGCTCTTTTGGATAGGTTCTAGCTTCAGTAGTCACCACACCATCTATTATTACCTCCGGTTCAATAACCATCGGAGTTTTTATACCCTTCTTTAACAAGTTTGAATATTTGGGATTTGCAACTTGTAAAAATAATAGCATCTTCTTTTTCCACATGATATAATTCTCTTTATCAAATTGTGGAATTTTAACGGTTCCAACTTTATGTGAAGTCATTATGAATTTTTGAATAAATAAAATTCAAGGAGTTGAAAAATCACAAAAGTCTAGGATCTTGATTTGTTCGTTAATCAGAAGGCTCTGATACCAATTGTTAGGTCCCAATGAGTTTGTAGAAGGGGGGGTTGAATACAAACAGTACCGAATAATCGAATAAATGCGGAATAAAAAAATGTGAAACAAAATTCAAGTTAAATAAAAATATTATTAAACTTGAAAGGTGTTACAACAACTGTATCGATTACAAGGTATTAATCTCAAATCAATTATCACAAATCTAGAATAAATTCGACATGAACTTTTTCTATTTTTGCAATAATTAGAATCAAATGCTAAACGTGATTTGAGATTAAGTTCTAGGGATTTTGATCCGCTAGATTGTTACACAAGAACAAGAGAATGATTTCTAGTTGATTGGATTTAACTTTACAAACTAGAAATTTAATCTTGAAGTAAGCAGATGAAAAATGAAATATTTGCTGCGGCTGCTGTGTTCTTATTTTTGACTTGTGTATTGGATGGATAATTGAACTGCTGCTTGTCTACTTCTTTTTAATCAACAGAATAGAATTGAACTGGCAAGACAATCCTGAGCTCAGCAAGACAATCGGTAGGACAATGGATTAAACTAGCAAGACAATCTGAATGAACTAGCATGACAATCAGAATGAACTAGCATGACAATCCTCCTCCTAGTGTAACTTTCGGTGAGACTATTGAAAATGGCCTAGCATGACAATAGGTATGACAATCCTGATTGTCATGCTAGTTCATTTTCAATTGTCTTGCTGATTTAATGCAGATTTTAATCCAATTAAAATTCTGAAAATCATTAATATTAATTCAGAATTAATTAATCAATTAATTCAATTAATCAATAAATTAATCTTTGCAGATATAATTTATTTTCTTAATTAAATTATATGTCTTAATTAATTAATAGAGAATTAATACTAATCTTGAGCAGCAACCATTCTTCTGAAAATCTTCTAAAAATTACTGTCAAGTATGAATCAATTCCACCACTTCAATGTTGACACTCGATGTACTGTCTGGTTTATAAGTGACTAACTTCCGTGACGTTCTTCAAGTCTTGACCTTGATACTCTTGATTTTCTTTAGACTAAATCCTTGTAATTAATTGATACTCTGACGAGATCTCTGTCGCTTGATTAAATCCACGATCTTGATTTATATCACTGAGGCATGATCAACTTCTTGAACTTCTTCCAGTGAATTAACTCCTCAAGTCTGTAGATGAACCTTGTTTCTGAATCCGTTGACAGATATTACTTTGCGAGATCTCTCTGACGGTCGATCCACTATTTACTTATTACATTCTTATTTGAGTTGAGTTGAATCCTCGAATATACAAATAGGCTATGACATATGACTTACAATGATCATGTGATGGTCTCAAGAAAAGGGTTGAACGCTTCAGGAACACTTAGGCAGATTAGTTGCTGTCTATACCATGAGCATATTGCACCACCTGCAAGGTGAGTACTAAAGCTACCCCATTTATGCTGGATTACGGAGCCGAGGCCGTGGTGCCCCTCGAGATCACCCATGGATCACCTAGGATCGAAGCTTACGAACCAGGGACAAACGAAGAAGGTATGAGGCTCGTTCTTGATCTCATTGATGAGGTCAGAGATGAGGCCAACGCCCGCAATGCAGAGCATCAACGGAGAACCTCCATCTATTATAATAGAAGGGTTAAAGAAAGGTTCTTTCAGCAAGGAGACTTGGTTCTAAGGAAGATTGAGGCACCAAGAGTCAGGGAGAGAGGAAAACTAGTCCCTAACTGGGAAGGGCCTTATAAGGTCAGGAAAACATTAGAACGAGGATCCAACAAGTTGGAGACACTGAACGGTAACAAAGTGCCTCGCACTGGCATGCTTTAAACTTGAAGGTTTATTATGTTTAGGAAGTTTGTGATATGTTCCTAGTACTTAGTATTAAGTTTATAAATAAGGTCGACAAAATCATTTCATGTAAGGGTTGAACCCATTTCTCAGAGATATTATCTATTTATACAAGTTTATTTCTATCATCTTGTCTACCAATTTATTTAAGCATGAGCATCTAAAGAATGCAACTCCCGAAGGACTAAATATCGAAAATAAAAGACAAGTATGAAACAAAATCAAACAGAATGCATAGATAAAGATCCCGAAAGATCATAAGTTAAGTCTCGAACGACCAATAGGATACAAGCCACTATAATCCGAATAAACAAGGTCTGAAAATACAGCCACGTGTGGAAACCAAAGCCATGCAAGGCCATAACAGTCATTCGTCAGAAGAGCCCTCCTCTTCCTCACCATTCCCCGCTCCCTGGACTTCTTCATCCTCCTCCTCCTCCTCCTCCTCCTCCTCCTCCTCCTCCTCTTCCTCATCTGAACTAACCTCGAAGGAGGAGCCGCTACTCCCTGAAACTAGCTCCTTGATATTCCCATAAAGGGCTGCTTTGGAGCTGGGACTACTCGAAAGGGCCTTACCCTTAGAACCGGAAACCCCACGGCTAGAACTGGACTGAGACCGCATACGGGGAGTCTCGTGCACAGACCCGGAGGCCTACCCAGAGGGGTCCATAAGATGTAACTCCCAGGGGCAATAGAGGAGATTCGGGTCGACCACATCTGAATACATGCCATGAACATCTTTGACTCCCCTCTTCTAACCTTAAGCCAGGTTGACAGGGCACATCTCATCATCGTGCTCATCCATCAGCTTAGTAAACGATGAGGATCTATGGTATGAGTCCACGAGGTTTTTTCATCCTTCTTCCATTTCTCCTCCACTTTAGCGCACTTCCTCTCTAAGGCATCAACCTTGCCCTCTGCTTCATGAGCTTTGAACTCCCACTCGTTCGAAGAGATCTACATCTTGTTTATTGAGGTCTGCAGCGCAACATAGTCGCTTCTCATCTTTATGCTCTGAGTGGAGGACACAACGAAGTATGTATTGGCCTGACAAGGAGAACATAAAGAGGAGTTATAAAAGTTTAAGTCAGAAGGACTGAGTCCCCAAACATAAGGCCTAGGCCGACCAGCCTTGGCCGACCAGCATGAAACAAGGCCCTTTAGATGAGCAGACCCCCCCTTAAGGGTGATTCCTATGAAATTTCTTCAAGTTCTAAAAGAAGTGCACTTAAATGAAAGTTTTATGCAAGTTGAAGTGTACCTGATATAAGGCGTGAGCCCCCATCATCTCAGCCTCAAGTAGTTCCTCACCAAAGGAGACAAGCAGAAGGTCGGGAGGAATAACACAGTTCCTCGACCACTCGAGAGCTAATCCCAAACTGTCGAACACCGAGTAATTGGTGGAGATACCCCAAGAAGGATCCCTCCCTATACTTCGGAACATTGTTACGCTCAATGGGATGCCCAAGTCATGGCACCTCACTATAAAGAGAATGATAAAAGCCCACCCGTTGGGGTAAAGCTGACACAGGTGAATCTTGAGCTCGGCCAGAAGCCTCGGAATAAAGGGGTGCATGGGAAACCTTAGCCCGGATTTCAGGGCTGTCTTGTACACAAATAGTCTCTGGAGACTGAGATTACAAGACCTCTCACTAGGCTTAGCCTTACGAATATCTAAACATTCGGGCCAAGAATAACTCGACCGAATCTCTTCAATAGCCCCCTCACGGAACATACATCTGTGGTGGAACACATTAAAATGGATAATACTTGGATAATCGTCTGCCCTTTCATCCAGCATGCTTTTCAGACTGTTAGAACAATGGTTAAAAGAGAAAGGAGAATCAAAAGCTATAACTTACAGAGAGCGAATAATATCCCTGTTTTGCATGGCTTCCTTCGTGGAGATAGAGGTTTTTCTAGGACCATGTTTTTCTAGGACCATGACCTTGAGACATCTCTTAAAAGCTTGAGAAGATTTGAGAGCTTGTGAATGGCTTGAGAGAATTTGAGAAGTTGACAAATGAAACTGTGAATGAAAATTAACACTTCTCATCTTCTTTTATAGGAAAAGAGCTACCTGTACAACAGTTTGTAACTCTGCCTGGTTCGCGTTAGCTGGTACCTCTCAAAAGAACACCGGAAAATGGTGGAGAAAAATGATCGAAAAATTGGAAGGAATGATATAATAAACGAAGAAAGCGATACAGGACACCTGTTATCATATTAGTCCTACGAGAAAAGCCTGGATGGGGTTAAACATAAGTCATTTGTCTTAGCTAAGGGCTGATTACACTAATCACTATGGTTCGCAAAGCTTATAAACATCAGAACAAGATTAGCTTTTCAGATGAACAAGTTTCGTGAAGGCCAGAGTTCTCATGAGTACGAGAACAGATCGTTCTCCTCGAGACGGATTAGACTACCCTGCAGGAGACCCCCAAGGTCTATTAAGAGCAGACCTGGACAACCAGGTAACAAATGAGGCCTTACGACCGACCAAGAGTCTCTATAGGATAGCCCGGAGGGCCTTAAGGTTTTCTAAGAGAAGATCTGGCCAACCAGGTAACAAATGAGGCCTTAAGACCGACCAGGAGTCTCTGTAGGATAGCTCAGAGGACCTCAAGGTCTGCTAAGAGCAGAAATGGCCGACCAGGCAACAAATTATGCTTTACGACCTATCAGGAGTCTCGGTAGAATAGCCCGGAGGGCCCCAAGGCCTGCTAAGAGCAGACATGGCCGACCATGCTACAAACAAGGCCTTAAGGACGACCAGGAGACTCTGTAGGGGAGCTCTGAGGCCTTCCGAAGTTGTTCTGGTGGCCCTCCTGTGAAATTTTATGCGAAATCATAAAAAAAGGTTGACCTCCAACGGAAACAAGTTTCATAAAGACTAGGACATCGACGACAATGAGTTCCAAACAAATCAGAGTGTCAACGAGAACAAATTCCGTGAAGACCAGAGGGTTCACAGAAATAAGTTTCATGAAGAGTAAAGCATTCATCGAAGCAAGTTCGGAGAGCTTTTTCACCCGGCCGACCAGACCACCCTGAGAATGTCCCCAGGGCCTACTAAGAGCAGGCTTGGCCACCAGGCTACAAATGGAGCCTTGAGGATGACTAGGAACCTCTGTTGGAGGGTCCCGAGGCCTTCTGAAATTGTTCTGGAGACCCTCCTGTGAAGTCTCTTGGAAGTTTCTTGAAAATGATAGCTCTCAGTGGAAATATGTTTCGTGAAGACCAGAACGTCTACGAGAACGAGTTCGTTGGAGTACATAACATCCGATAAAGTTAGTTCGAACAAGTTTAATGGAGTAGAAGACATCGTATAAAAAAAGTACAGAACGTTCACTGAAATAAGGGTAGAATAACCACAAGGGACTTTAGGACCACCATGAGATTAATTCCATGGATGGTCAAGAGCAAGAAAAGCCTAACAGAGTACACGAAGGGCTTGAGTCCAGATAAAAGGTTATGCCAAAAAAAATTTGGAGCAAACACCCCTAGTCAGCAGGGGACGAGAGATCCTGCCCCAGGTCGACCAGACCAGCCTGTAGAAGGGTCTTTTGGCCGAGCAGGGCTACCTGCAGGTTGCCGTGCAGGAGGTCCTGCAGAGTCCCGGCGATCCCCTACATATTTTTTTGATTTTTTTTTGTGAAAATATGGAAAAATAGAAAAAAATGATTTTTTCTTTAATTTTCAGAATTTTAAGATTAAGCCCTGATTAGGGCCGATTAGATTATTAACCCGAATTATGGGAATTAGTGACTCGTGTGATGAAGTAAGCACCGATTAGGGCCGTTTAACCTGTTCACTCACGTGATTAGTATGAATTAGGGATACTTAGTGTCTTATAAATGCTAATTAGTCCTAATTAAGATAAATTAGCCCTGATTAGGGCAGATTAGCCTCGATTAAGGTCAATTAGTACATTCTAGCTTAAACTTAGGCTCTTTTAAGCCTAGTAAGTAGCTTCTTCATGGAAATTAGCCCTGATTAGGGCCTATTAGCAGCTTTCACCCTGTAAATAACCTTGATGAAGGTTAAGGGGTGAGAAACGCTCGCTTTTTAGTCTCGATTATGACCATTTAGTGATAAACACTATTCAATAGCATGTGCAAAGGCCTTAAGTGTGCATACTCACACTATATAAGTCATTGTATACTTATAGGTCGCTCGACACTTTACAATAAAATGACGATACCCATGAAGGCCCGACACCCATGAAGGGACGATACCCGAGAAGGGCCAAAAGTACCCCAAGTCATGAAAAGACCATTATAACTTCCATGAAAACTCGATCAGTATTCACGGAAGTTGGGGGGCAAATGATATGGATAAAAAATACATCCTAAAGACACATAAAATGTTACATTAATTACACTTGGGCTTCTTGTCTAAAGTCCAGTACAAACCTGTCTGGTCTAAGCTCGTAGCAGACTCAAGACGACCCATATAGTCAAGGCCCACCAACAGAGGACGTCAAGGTCCAAGAACACAAGTTTTTCACGGACTAGGCCCAATACGGCTGGAAGAGCAGAGACATGTGTCCTAAATGGACTCAAAGTCCTTCGTAAAAGGTTCTGGAGTTTTTTCCCTTATAGGACTCCTAATTACCATCTAAGTTGGAGACTTGTCCACCAAGTCCTCAACCTCAAGTCTAACCCTATACTCACCTCTATATAAAGGGCTCTACCCTTCATCCTAGAACTATGTTTTTGGCTTGATTCTCTACTACACAGAGATACGTAGACATCTTGTAAGGATCGATAATCCCGAAAATGAGAGCATCCACTAAAGCTCGAAGCTCACAAACCCTAGCATTAATTACCAACGCACTCTAGTTTTTATTCCACAACAAGTTTGATCGGTATAATGATCTCCGACTAAAATAAAATAATATATGTTATTTACCCGGGTCAATGTTGGAAATTGTGTATGTCAGGAATCAGGATCTGTCAAGAGTCATTAAGATTTATAGCCAGTCAGGATCTGTCTAACAGTCGGGATTTGTCAATCCGTCAGGATCTGATGCAGTTAGGATATGCATCAGGATTTGCAGACTGTCAGGATATGATTGGATAAGTCAAAGCTACAGGATAAATCAGAATCTGCTGATTTATAGGATCGTAGTTGTTGATTTAGATATGTATAGAAACTAGATAAATTATACTGTAACATATCTTGTAATTCATAGGAATTGATTATAGTTGTGTGATATATAAACACAGATTAGGTTATCACTTTATGTGTGCACAACTCGAGTATTTTATAACCTAGCAACTCTTAGGAATATTGTTCTTGAGAGAGTTTTGTAACAGTTTATTAAAGATCAATATAAATTGTTATTTGATTAAACTGTTAATTGTTATTCTTACTTTACTTCTTTAATCAATCGATTTTTTTGATAATTGTATCCAACCCCCTTAAACAATTATCATTATTGGGCAACAAGTGGTATCAGAGCGGTCAAATTAACAGTTAATTTGAAAAGATCAAATATATCTTGAAGTAAGTATGAAAGCATGAAAATTCCTATCATGAAGAAAGATGATTACTCTACATGGAGTGTAAAGATATTGATGTTCCTTGAGGCTATTGATGATACATATATTGACATCATCAATACATGACCTCCTTACCCTCAAAGGTTGTGTCCGTGACAGCAACTGTTCCTGAAGACTACATCACGAAAGAGAAATCAGAATGGTCAGAACCTGAGAAGGCTGCTATACTTAAAAATGCAAAAATCAGGAATATTCAGCACAACAGTTTGGATAATGTGATGTCCAACAAGGTAATTTCCTACAAGAATGCAAAAGAGATATGGAATACTTTGAAGACACAGTGCCAAGGTATAATGGCAATAAAGAAAAATAGAAGCGTTGTTCTTGTGCAAGAGTATGAACAGTTTGATGCCAAGGATGATGAGTCAATTACTGACATCTTTGATAGATTCCTGACACTGCTGAATGATTTATCATTGGTTGGAAAAGAGTATGATAGGGAAGACTCCAACACCTAGTTTTTGAGAGCTCTTCTTGAAGAATGGAATACTCAAGCCTCAATAATCAGGCATCGATATGATCTTTATTTACTGACACTATATGAAGTCTATGGAATGCTGAAAACCCATGACTTGGAGATTCAACAAAGGAAGAACATGAAAGGTCAGAAGATGAAGGCTGTGGCTCTAAATACTAAAACTCATAAATACAAGGAAAAGATGAGTGAAAGGACTAAAAGAAGGAATATTTTGGAAGAGTCAGATACTGATGAATCATCAGATCCTGACACAGATATTGATGAGGATCCTGAGATTGAACTAGATGATTCTCAAGTTGTTCAAATGGTTGTCATGCTGGTGAAAGGCTTTAGAAGGATGAGGTTTGCTAAACCATAAAAAAGGTGATTTTAACAAGAAGTACTCTGGTGATGGCAAAGGCAAATTCAGAATGAATGAGGGATAGTACTCAAAGGAAAGGAAGTTGGATAAAGCTAAAGTGACTTTTATAACTGCAATGAAAGGGGACATCTGGCTACTAAGTGCCCCAAGTCAACTGGAAAGGCTTTGTTCACATACAACTCCAATAAAGACTGGATGGACTCATCAGGATCTGATAATGATGAAGAATGCTATGCTCTCATGATAAATTATTGAGAGGATATGTCAGGAACTGATAAGGTACCTTCAGTTTTTTCCCTATCGATGCTGATAACATGCCTGAATTAAAAACTTTCTTATATTCGCTGCATGTTAATTTCAAGAATAACTCAGTTGAAAATGACAGTCTAATTGCATGTTAATTGGTTGTTCTGCATAATGACTGGAAATAAATCACTGTTGTCAGAATATGATGAGAATGCTGGCCCAATGGTTTCCTATGGTGATGTCAACATAGGAAAAATATTAGGATATGGCAATATAATCATTGGAAATGCCATCATCTCAAATGTAGCTCTAGTCGAAGGACCGAAGCACAATCTGTTGAGCATCGGTCAAATTACTGACAGAGGATTCTATGTTGTGTTTCATGATACTCAATGTGAAGTAGTTCATAAAGTAACAAAAAAAGTTGTTTTGAAAGGATACAAACATGGGAACGTCTATGAAGCCAAACTTTATGTAAATAATGATGGACATGAAACCTGTTTGATAAGTAAAACATCATTATATGAAAGTTGGAACTTGCACAAGAAGCTTTCTCATCTCAACTTCAATGATCTTAATGAACTGGTGAAGAAAGATTTGGTGAGAGGTCTACCAAATATGTTGTACTCCCCTGATGGTTTGTGTGATGCATGTCAACAAGACAAAAAAAGAGGGACCTCATTCAAAATTCAGAATCATCCATCAAAAAACCATATCAATTTCTACATCTAGATCTATTTGGCCCTGTAAATGTCATGTCAATCAACAAGAAAAGGTACACTCTAGTTGCTGTTGATGAATATACTAGATTTACTTGAGTATTTTCTTGCACAGTAAGGACGAAACTGCAAATGTTCTTTTGGATCATCAGAGACTGATTGAAAATGGTTCAAAATGTAAAGTGAAAATTATGAGAAGTGACAATGGGACTGAGTTGAAAAATATAAAGATGGATGAGTTATGAAAATTCAAGTGACAATGGCCAGCTGTTCCGTAGGATGTTTGATGATGTACCACAGGTAGACCGAATAAGCTGGATTAGTTTTCACTTGTTTTTAGTCCGGCTTATTTACAAGTATGACTTATGTAAGATAATGAATAAGAAACAAATATTTTGCCAACAGACTAGCCTTACTTAAAGGTTGTTCCCTAGTAAGACTTAATTACTTTTGGGTTGTAATAATTATCACTTTGGGGATTGATTTACTCTAGTAATGAATGGTTCATTTTCAAGACAATAACCTATAAGTGTGTGTGTGTGTGTGTGTGATAAGTGTGGGGTCGTAAAGGGTGAGTATTTATATATTATGATATGAGGTATATGTTATATAGTATTCAAGATGGTGTGGCCTCATAGATCCTTGACCCCGGATTTTGGGGCGCCACAAAAATGGTATTAGAGCCTTAGGTTATCAAATCTTGGAAATGATAGGATATAAAATATGTAGACATAAGAATAATAAATAATCAATTAGAGCTCAAGTTGAGTTCGTCGTCAGGCTACATGGGTAGTCTTGACAGTTTTACCCTCAAGGGAATTACGACTCTAAGTTAGTAACACCTTTCCTATTGTGTCAGGTACCAGTGGAGCCTATGGGGGAGTTTGACCCTGTTAATGATATTATGGCCTCTGAGTGTGACCCTACTCCCAAGCCAGAGGACCCACATATTGATGACTCAGATGAGGACCCTACTGAGGATGCCCTGGAGGAGGAGACTGACCTTCCTGTCCCCATGACTGATGATGTTAAGGTGCCCCAGGGAAATGGCATAGGCTGGAGGGATATAGAGATGTACCATCTCTCGACTGTTCGCTCTCCTACACCACACCCAGAGATGCAGAGCCCTTTGCCCTATACTAATGATGATGAGGAGGATGGGATGGATGCACAGACCTATGAGGCTTATGACATATCCTCTAGCGACCCAGACTCACCTCTACCACCCCCGGCGACCATACATGTAGTTGTACACGACTGGATAGTGGCTCAGCTTAACACTGAGCTCATCACGACATCTGCCCATATTGTAGAGCTATGACAGGTGTTGACAGCTGAGAGAGCCATCAAGCTAGGATATCCAGGGGACTTCAGAGCTGCTTCCCCGGCCATAGCCCACAGGGAGATCGATGGGATCGAGCTCCGTACCCAGGTTCAGATAAGGATAACGGTGGTGGGGGGATACATCCCGGTAGTTGACGCAGAGCTGATGTTGTCAGGAGCAATGAGGAGGGTGTGAGACCTCACGTGCAGTGACAGTGACTGAGGGACGAGTGACTATTTATGGACCTTGTAAAGGGTTACATGACTTGTCACCAATTTTGTTAGGATAGCTAGTAGTAGATAGCGTTCCTAGCCCTTCAGGGTACCCGGTTCTGTATTTGCATTTTAGTATTCAGGACAAGTGATGATGTATTATAATCAGGTCATGTATGAACTCAGGACAATTATTTTGTCCCCAAGATATAATTGGGAGAACCTACGGTATATATCTAGCAGTTATTGAGAAATTGATTTCCATATTATTGTACTTGATAAAAACATGCTAGATAATAAATGACATGCTTAGCTATGAAAAAATTAATCCACTGGTAATTTTTTTTTCAACTATATTGACAAATTTTCATTATCAGAACGATGCCACCCCATAGAAGAGGAAACATGGCACAGCCTGCAGAGTCTGTTAACCAACAACGGAATGGACCTGACCCCGTAGTGAATGAAGAAAGTGAAGAAGACCTAGACTATAATGAGTATGATGAGGAAGAATATGTAGAAGAAGAGGTTGAGGATACCCATCAGGGAGGGAACCCCATGAATGAGTTTATGGAACTTTTAAGGGTAAATCTGAACCAACATCCCATTCCACCACAGCCGCATATTGCCCAAGAGACTGCGGCCACTGCCTTCAGAGCATTCAAATCCCTAAAACCCCCAGAGTTTCTAGGATCTGCCGGCCCCGTTGAAGCATGGGCCTGGCTCAAGGAAATAGAAAAGTCCTTCGAGATGCTAGGCATGGAAGAACGATAGAAGACCATTTTGGCTTCTTACATGCTGAAAGGGGAAGCTAATTACTGGTGGGAGTGCAAACGAAACCTCGAGACAGATGTTGTGATTTTATGGGATAGATTTACCCGATTGTTCTTAGACAAGTATTTCCCTAGGTTTATGGAAACTCAGATGTATATTAAGTTTCTAGAGTTGAAACAAGATAAGATGACTGTGGCAGAGTATGAGGCCAAGTTTACTGAGTTGTCACGATTTGTGCCTGAGTTTGTGAATACCGAAGAGAAGAAAGCGCGAAGGTTTTAGCTTGGTCTGAAACAGTGGATCCAGAACCGAGTGGCAGTACTAGAGCTGACAGATTACGCCACCTTAGTGCAGAAAGCCTCAATTGTTGAAGCTGGCAGTGAGCAAAGTTTGAATGAAAAGGAAAATAGGAAGAGGAAGATAGGAAGCCAAGGCGGAGGAGGAGGAGTAGGAACCGAGAACATGTGCCTTCCAAGCAGGTTCGTCAGGGGAGTGGTGTCCCAACCTGCGAGAGGCCCCAGATTTAGAAAGGCCCCAAGTAAGAGTGTTGGCCAGGGCAGTGGACAATCCAGCGCAACATTTCATAGCCAACCCCGCGCCCCAATATCGGAGTGTCAAATATGTAGAAGAAGACACCTTGGAGTGTGCAACCAGGCGAGAGCCCCTCTGAAATGCTACAGGTGCGACCAACCCAGACACCTTGCCAACAACTACAACCAATCCAACGTGATATATTTCCAATATGGGAAGGTAGGGAAGATGAAGAAGGATTACCCGACATTGAAGCCCCCCCCTCATGGATGAGCAGAGCTGCATCCAACCGGCCTCCAGCTGCTAAGACCTTCAACATGACCGTTCAGGACGCTGTCTGAAACACTGACGTGATAGCAGGTACCCTTTTGTTAAATTCCGAACATGCAAATGTCCTATTTGATTTTGGAGCGACCAAGTTATTTATATCTCAAGATTTTGCTAAAATGTTAAAACTTAATGACGTACCCTTACGTGAGGTATTACAAGTGGAAATAGCAAACAAAGAAATAATTCATGTGAATCAAGTACACCCCAAATACAAGTTGAAATTAGAAGGAAAAGTCTTAAAAGTTGACCTAATCCCATTTATGTTAGGAGAATTTGATATAATCTTAGGAATGGATTGGTTATCCAGTAATGGAGCGCAAATAGATTGTGAGCGGAAGAGGGTGAAGATAAGAGTGCAAAATGGAAAAGAAGTAGTGTTTAGAGGTCAATGACAGACCCATAAATTTCTGACCATGCTACAGGCAAAAAGATGGTTAAAGAATGGTAACGAGGCCTATTTGGCTTATATGATGGACACTAAGAAGGAAGTATTTAACATACAGGACATACCCATAGTAAATGAATTCCAGGATATGTTTTTAGAGAACTTACTAGGATTGCCACCCGACAGAGAAATAGAATTCGCTATAGAATTAGCACCAGGGACGATAGCAGTGTCCAAGGTCCCTTATGGGTTAGCCCTAGTTGAGATGAAGGAACTAGCTTCTCAAATGCAAGAATTATTAGATAATGGGATGATAAGACCCAGTGTGTCGCCATGGGGAGCTCCAGTACTGTTCGTAAAGAAAAAGGACGGCAGTATAAGATTATGCATAGACTACCGAGAATTGAATAAGCTGAATATTTAGAATTGGTACCCTCTCCCTAGGATTGATGACCTATTCGACCAACTCAAGGGTGCTGTGCACTTTTCCAAAATAGATTTGAGAACATGATATCTCCAGTTAAAAATCAAACCTGAGGATATACCAAAGACTGCTTTTCGCACTAGGTATGGACACTATAATTTCTTAGTCATGTCGTTTGGACTAACCAATGCACCCGCAACCTTTATGGATTTGATGAACAGAGTGTTCAAAACGTACCTAGATATATGTGTGATAATTTTTATAGATGATATTCTAATCTACTCAAAGATAGAGCAACAACATGCAGAACATTTGAGGATAGTCTTAGAAATCTTGAGAAACGAGAAATTATATGCCAAGTTCTCGAAATGCAAGTTTTGGTTAAGGGAAGTTCAGTTCTTAGGGAATGTAGTGAGTAGCAAAGGAGTTTTAGTTGACCCCGCCAAGATAGAGGCGGTATCCAACTGGGAAAGACCGACTACCCCAACAGAGGTTAGGGGTTTTGTGGGTTTAGCAGGATATTACCGGAGATTCGTGCAAGACTTTGCTAAGATAGCCGACCCACTGACTAGACTTACCCGGAAAACGGAAAAGTTTGTATGGACAGAGAAATGTGAGGAAAGCTTTCAGGAACTGAAAAGGAGACTGGTGTCAGCACCAGTGCTCGCTCTTCCCGATGGAAAGGGAGAGTTTGTGATATACAGTGACGTATCACATAAGGGACTAGGATGTGTGCTTATGTAGCACGGGAAGGTTATCGCGTATGTCTCTCGGCAATTGAAGGAGTATGAGGTCAGATACCCAACACACGATCTAGAATTAGAAGCCATAGTGTTTGCCCCGAAAATTTGGAGGCACTACTTGTACGGTGAGAAATGCGAGATTTACACAGACCATAAGAGCCTTAATTATATTTTTACTCAGAATGAACTAAACATGAGACGGAGGAGGTGGTTAGAGTTTATTTAAGGACTACAACTGTGAAATTTTATATCACCCAGGTAAAGCCAATGTGGTGGCCGATGCCTTTAGTAGGAAGGAAAAACTCAAAATGATAATGACATCGGAGGAGTTAATTAAAGAATTTGAGAAGATGGAAATTGACATGAGAATGACCGGTAGAGGAACAGAAGGATTATTTGAGATTAAGCTAGTGTCGGAACTGACTGAAAAGATACGAATATGTCAGGAAAAAGAAGATGATTGAAGAAAGAGGAACATTGACCGGTGAGGAAGTGAGATGTGAGAAGGACGAGAAAGGGATCATGAGGTATGCGTCCCGAATTTGGATTCCATATGTGCAAGAGTTAAAGGATGAGCTGCTACACGAATGGCACAGCTCCAGATATTCAATCCACCCAGGAAGTACAAAAATGTACCGTGACCTTAAAGAATATTATTGGTGGCCGAACATGAAAAGAGACGTAGCGGAATGGGTCAGCAAGAGCTTGACATACCAGAGAGTGAAGGTTGAACATCAGCGATCGAGTGGACTATTACGGCCCCTGGAAATTCCGAAATGGAAATGGGAGCATATAGCCATGGATTTTGTGACAGGCCTACCAAGAGTGAAAACCAATCACGACGCCATATGGGTTATCATAGATAGACTGACCAAGTCCGTGCACTTTCTACCAATCAACGAGAGGTACACCCTAGACAAGCTGGTGGATATCTACTTGAAGGAAATTGTAGTGAGACACGGCATTCCTGTTGCCATAGTATCGGATCGAGACCCAAGGTTTAATTCCCAATTTTGGAGAAGCTTCCAGGAGTGTGTAGGTACCAGACTGAATATGAGTACCGCTTACCACCCCCAAACTGATGGGCAAAGCGGAAGGACTATTCGGACCCTAGAAGATATGTTGTGAGTGTGTGTCATCGACTTTAAAGGGAATTGGAATGACCACTTACCCCTGATCGAATTTGCCTACAACAATAGCTATCACGCTAGCATAGGAATGCCTCCATATGAAGCTCTTTATGGAAGGAGAGGCCGCTCTCCCTTATATTGGGATAAAGTTGGAGAACACAAGATAATAGGACCCGAGTTAGTCCAGCAAACCCGAGAGATGGTGGGACTCATTAGGAAGAGACTAGTAGAAGCTCAAGACAGACAAAAGAAGTATGCTGACCGAACCAGGAAAGATAGAGAATATGAAGTAGGGAATTCAGGGCTATTGAAGGTATCTCCATGGAAAGGAGTGATGAGACTTGGGAAGAAAGGGAAGCTGAGTCCCAGATTTATAGGGCCCTTTGAGATTTTGAGGAGAATAGGACCTCTAGCTTACGAGCTCGCCTTACCTTCTAATCTACAACAGGTGCACAACGTGTTCCACGTGTCAATGTTAAGAAAATACCATGCGGATGCGCGACATGTGATAGAATATGAGCAGTTAGATTTACAACCAGACCTGACCTACGTTGAGCAACCAGTAAGGATAATGGACCAAAAAGAACAAGTGATGAGGAACAAGACTGTAAAGCTGGTTAGAATCTTGTGGAGAAATCAAAATGTTGAAGAGTCAACATGGGAACTAGAAGACGCAATGAGGAATAGATATCCCCACCTATTTTCTAAATAATTCCGGGACGGAATCCTTGTTAGAGGGGAAGACTGTAATAACTCGAATTTTTGAGACTTTGTAAAAACGTTTAATGAATAGTAACCCTGACTGACGGGGAAAACTTTTTAGCTCACACTATGTTGTGCATGAGAAAATGAGTTTTGAAATTGATATTATGATTATACGTACCAAATGAGTGTATGTAAACACTATTAATTTTCGAAGAAAACAAACTTTAAAAAATGACCATATTTATGAATCATCGAGGATTACGGGAATCACAATATAATTACGAATTTAAAACCCTACGGATTTATATCCAAGGACGATACTTCAAAACATAAAGAATAAGTACGAAAGGATTTACGCCACAAACTATTTGTGAGAAATTATTACGAAAATGTTTAAGCGACCGAACAAACGCGTAAACGATTAAATAAACGTATCGCACTAATTAAACATGGTAGAAAAGTAACCATGGTTACTTTATCAAATAGTAAGCTAAGGTTATAGGAATGATCATCTAAGGCTAAGAATGGTGAGCTAAAGACTAAAGCCAACTAGGTTATCTTGTAACCTAGGAATGCTAGGAAGATTTTTCCAAGGATTTGCCAACATAAATCTAATATAGGTTATATACTAGAGAATATACAAACATATCACAATAATTATTCAAAGAAGTACCCAAGAAGCAACACAAAAACTCTCTCTCCCAAGAACCTCTCCATTCAGCCCTAACAAGAAACAAAGGGAAATCAAATTCAAAACTTCAAGCTCTAGCCATGGAAAAATTCCCCCATTAATTCTCAAGCTTCATACATCCTAAAATAAGGTAAGATAAATTTTTAAGCTCATTTTATCAAGGTTTGATGGGTGAAATAAATTCAAGAAAGATGATAGTGAATAGTGTGAATAGTAACTCTTCTTTGGTTTCTTGATTTTAATGGTTATTTTAGGTTCCAAAAACCCTACCAAACACTCCCAAGACTTCACCATAATCAAGAACACAACTCAAATCTCAAGAAAGGTATAAATCTTAGACCCATCCTTACTTAAGATTTAATTTCAAGAATCTTTTAGAACATAGTTGTAAACCTAGTTTTTGGTGAATGTATAATTGTAATCTTGATGTTTACTTAAGTAGATTTAAGGTTGATGGTTGTTGCCTCAAGAACATGATGTTATTGAGAGGATTTAGTGTGGTGATTGTTATATGATGATTGTTGGTGATAGTATAAAGATTTAAGGCGTAAACGAAACTCGGATCGTAACCGTAATCTCGCTAAAATAAACAAAACGTAACATTAAGTTTCTGCAGAAAGTCCTGAAGGTATAAACTGTAGTTTCTTGAAAACTAACACTCGATTAGGATAGAAAATTTATAAGGATCATTTAGGTGCTTGAATCGCTTGATTCCGATTTACGGATCAAAATTTATGGCCGTTTTACTAAAAGTGGTTTACGCGATAAAAACTACTACGAATTACGAACTTTGGAAATAAAAAGGATCGACTTAAAAATGTTCATAAATCATGAAATTTTTACAGAGAGTATTAAATAGAGTATCTTAACTTATATAAAAATATTAAGTGAAAATAATGATTTTTCAATTTTATAAAAATTCGGAGCCAAGACCGCGCGATTAGAAAACCGTAGAATCCATAAACGGAGCCGACGAGGAAAATGAAAACGGACATAAGGTACTTCGAAAAAGGAACCGACCATAATGTGAATAAGGACTTAAAGAAATAATAAGGGTAATATAAGTTGAGAGGGTGCATAATAAGTAGCATATGAGTGCGAGTCGCCGTAAATTAGAACGGGACCTAATAATATGATTTGTGTTTATGGTTATAGATTTCCGACCGGAACCTAGAACATCCTCCACCTCGAGAGAACCAGGCAAGTTTACGAACCCAACTTCATTTACTGTTGTATTGTGAAAAGGTTGTTTTATTATCATTGCATAAATACCATGCTTGCCATGATACTTAGTAATTGAGTTTTCGCATGATGTAGCAATGTTGTACGATACATATATGTCGTAAAATGTTTAAACTCCGCCACAAGCGTGACGTATAATTATAAGACCGAGAGTCGGTCGGGATTTTAAAATAAAAGCCCGAAAATTATTCCGGTGATATTTATAGAACGATTGAAGTCTATAGTAGTTACTTTTCAAGGGACTCAACGTCCACTTACGAAACATTAAATACCTCGAACTTTTATTAAAACGATTTCCAAAGATCGTATTCCCTCAACTATATTTTATTATTCGAATAATAAATATTAATTAACTATTCATTTATTATGGGTGAAGTATTCTCCAACGATTATTTATTTCCAACCCGATTAACTATTAATGATTATTAAATTACTTAAATATAAATAAGTTGAGGAATATTATTTCAATATTCTTTTATAGTAAAACTATTCGAGGTTTAATTATTTAATGATTAATATTTAATTATTATTATTTATTAAATGATTTATTTATGATTTAAAAATCATAAAACCTGATTTAAAATACTTTCTGATTTTCGGAAAATCATTCGAAAAATTTGAGATAGTCGAAGAATATTATCTCGACTTATATTAAATATTTTGAATATAGTTTCAAAAGAAACTCCCCCTTATTTACTTATTTGTTTTGAATAATTTCAGATAGTCGGAGAATATTACCTCGACTTATTTTAAATATTTTAAATATAGTTTCAAAAGAAACTCCCTCTTATTTACTTATCTGTTGACAACGGTCAACTCACATCTTTAGTACTTCTTCGGAAAACTTTTGGAAGTATATATATATATGAGGTAAAGTTGTGCCTATCAACAAGCAAAATGCTTGGGGAACTTCGATATAGTTCGATGATTCCATGTATATGATAGGATTCTTAAAAGTACAAGGAGGGATAGAGATCCAGTACTTCTTAGACTGGGGAGACTGCCCTATTTATTTTCCGTATGAGAAGGTACCATGTGTACTGAAGGACATATGAAGTATGCAAAATATACCCGGGTGGAATGAGGATGCATATAAAGCCCGAATGCGGCTTGGGTGACAACCAGGATGTTAGGAAGTCGTCTCTCTGCATGTAGAAAAGGTTACTGTTACCATTATACGACTGATCATTGTGTCTCGGGGGCTCCAGTGAATGTCCTATTCTTCCAATTGGAATTGTGATGCAATACCGTAACCCAAGCCTAGGTGTTGGGTTTACCATTAAGGTATTCGCAGGATAATAAATCCATTAAAGAATTATTTCAAAAGAAGGTGTGTATCACCAAGGAAAATTATTTTTGAATAAAACGTAATTATCATATATGACGTTTTTACTTGAGTTTATCATACAATCATTTCATACTGTACATTATTATGTTGGGCATTATAGCTCACACTTTTTTTCTTAAATTAACACAATAAAATAGTGAATCAAGATGCCTATCATGAGACTTACATCCAGGAAACGGGTAGGAAATGGCCGGCTGTTCTGTAGGATGTTTGGTGATGTACCACAGGTAGACCGAATAAGCTGGATTAGTTTTCAGTTGTTTTTAGTCAGGCTTATTTACAAGTATGAGTTATGTAAGATAATGAATAAGAAATAAATATTTAGCTGACGGACTAGCCTTACTTAAAGGTTATTTCCCCGATAAGACTTAATTACTATTGGGTTGTAATAATTATCATTTTGTGGATTGATTTACTCTAGTAATGAATGGTTCATTTTCAAGATAATAACCTATAAGTGTGTGTGTGTGTGTGATAAGTGTGGGGTCGTAAAAGGGTGAGTATTTATAGTATTTAAGATGGCGTGGCAACCTAGATCCTTGACCTCGGATTTTGGGGCGCCACAATACACATGGGTAGAATTTATGCATTATAAGAATGAAACTCCACACATCATAATTAAACACATCAAGAACATTGAGAAGCAGGCTGAAGATCAGAATTGTGTGAAGAGATTGAGGAGTGACAATGGCACATAATTCAGAAATGCAACTTTAACTGAATTCTACAAAGACAAGGGCATTGTTCAAGAATTCTCAGCTGCTAGAACACCTCAGTAAAATTGGGTAGTTGAGAGAAAGAATAGAACACTAGTAGAGGCTGCTAGAACAATGCTGCAGGATGCCAAACTGCCAACAAGTTTTTGGGAAAAAGCTATCAACACTGCATGCTATACTTAAAATATATATCTCAATCATAAGAACATTGGAAAATCACCTTACTCAATATTATCTAAAAGGAAGCCTATTGCGAAGCATCTTCATGTGTTTGGACGCAAGTGCTATGTCTTAGAAGACAACTCTGGATATATGAGAAAATTTGACTCTAAGGTTTTTGAAGCAATTTTTCTGAGATATTCATTGGAGAGAAATGCCTACAAAGTCTATGTTCTTGAACAAAAGAAATTTATGGAAAGCACATATGTGACTTTTGATAATGAAAAGTGTCCAGGCTTGGAATGCCTTGATGATAATGAAGCTGAGGCCCTTAAATTTGAAAATCTCAACATTAACACTGATTCTGAAGATGAAGCTGAAGTCAACACAAGTAAGAGAATGGATGAAGAGTCAACTGAATAAGTGAATTATGAGAATAGAATCCCATCTCAAACACCTGAATTTGATAGCACAAACTCAGGGGGAGAAAGAGGAGAAAGTTATGCAACTCATGCCAATGATGAAGAAGACGCAGAAAATTCAAGTCAACAAACTCACACCAGGAAATGGGATAGGAATCACACAAGAGAAGCAATTATTGGTGATCCAAATTATGGAGTGAAGACTAGAAGTGCAACTGCTAATGAATGTCTACATACATACTTTCTTTCACAAGTTGAGCCTAAGAAACCTGAGGAAGCTCTACTTGATCCTAATTGGATATCTGCTATGCAAAAGGAGCTAAATCAATTTGAAAGAAATAAAGTTTGGAAGTTGGTTCCTGCACCAAAGAACAGAATTATAATTGTAACAAAGTGGGTGTTCAGGAACAAAATGGATGAAATTGGTATTGTAACAAGAAATAAAGTAAGGTTGGTTACAAAGGCTACTCACAGGAAGAAGAAATTGATTATGATGAAATTTTTGCTCCGGTTACAAGACTTGAAGCAATAAGAATCTTTCTTGCATTTGTTGCACACTCAAACTTTAATGTGTATCAAAAGAGTGCATTCCTAAATGTTGGAAGAAGAGGTTTATGTGCAACAGTCACTTGGCTTTGAAGATCCTGAATTTCCAGATTTTGTCTACCAACTTCTAAAGGCTCTCTATAGACTAAAGGAAGCACCTAGAGCATAGTTTGGCACACTCTCAGAATTTTTGATTGATCATGAATTCACTACAAGAACTATTGATAAGACTCTATTCTACAAAAAACATGGTGGTGATATGATCCTAGTTCAAATCTATGTGGATGATATCATTTTTGGTTCTACTAATAAAAAGCTATGTCAAAGATTCTCAAAACTCATGTAGAGTGAATATGAAATGAGTATGATGGGAGAATTAAGTTACTTACTTGGACTTCAAGTCAGTCAAGAAGTGATGGAATTTTCATCAACCAAACCAAGTATGTTAAGGATTTATTGAAGTAGTTTGGTATGGTTGATTGTTCACCTGCATCAACACCTATGTCTACTGCTACAAAGTTGGATGAAGATAAGAAAGGAAAAAGTGTAGACATTTTAGGTTATAGAGGAATGATTGGATTTTTGTTGTATTTGACTGCTAGTAGACCAGACATTATATTTGAAACATGTATGTGTTGCAAGATTTCAAGCCAATCCAAAAGAATCATATTTGATGGTTGTGAAGAGAATTTTCAGATACTTAAAGGGGACTCCAAACTTGGGATTATGGTATCTTAAGGGAATAGGATTTAAAGCTGTTGGTTACACAGATGTAGATTTTGCTAGATGCAGGGTTGACAGAAAGAGCATTAGTGGAAGTTGTCAATTTCTTGGAAAAAGACGTGTATCCTGGTATAGCAAGAAACAACAGTCTGTATTAACTTCCACAGCTGAGGCTGAATACATAACTGATGTAAGTTGTTGTGCTCAAGTGTATGGATTAGGAATCAGCTAATGGTTTATGGTCTAGTATCACACAAAATTCCAATTATGTGTGATAATACTAGTGCTATATCTATTGTGGCTAATCCAGTTAATCATTCTAGAACAAAGCACATTGATGTAAGGTACCATTTTATTAGAGAACATGCTGCAAATGATACCATTGAGCTCATTTTTGTTCCAACATAAATAATTAGTTGACATTTTTACTAAACATTTAGATGAAACAACTTTCACTAGACTTGTCGGTGAAATTGGGATGTTAAATTCTTCATCCTAAAGGCAAGAACTCAGCTAATGTGTTGCAGCAGATTAATTTTTCATAAATCAAAATTAATTTGATTTAATTGGAAATTAACTGGAATATGAGTTATAAATATTTCAGAAATCTCTGTATATTTATTTTTCAAAATTCAAAATTTAGCCTGGAGTTTTTCAATTCTGAGAAAACTGTCAAAATGTTAATTTACATTTTTAATATGTGAAATTAGCATAAGACAAAATCTAAAAGAAGAAAAGTATATAGAGAACTGAGTTCTCGATAAGTCTAACTGACTTCTCGACAAGTCATTTTAAGACTTTTCGAGCGAGTTCTCGATAAGTCATTTTTCTGACTTCTCGATGGACTTCTCGGCAAGCATTATTATGACTTCTCGATAAGTCATTGTAGAGATCTCGATTAGTGATAATTCACAGAGTTCTCTACAAGTATGAATTTTAGACTTATCAACAACTTATAACTGAGATAATTTATTTTAATAAATTATTTTGGTAAAATACTTTTAATAAAATCATTCTGATTTTTTTTTATTTATTCAAATAGAGATTGGAAAAATTCAGTCCATTCAGGACAAACTGCGTATTTTTTTGACATCTCGATAGGTTGTTTTCTAGTTCTCGATAAAAATCAGGAAAGTGTCAAATCGATATATATAATTTCTCAATAAGACTTTTTGATAAGCAAATTCCAAACGTTTATTTTGAGTTCTCGATAAGTCATTTTGTTAGGTCCCAATGTGTTTGTAGAAGGGGGTTGAATACAAACAATACCAAATAATCGAATAAATGCGGAATAAAAAATGTGAAATAAAATTCAAGTTAAATAAGAATATTATTAAACTTGAAAGGTGTTACAACAACTGTATCGATTACAAGGAATTAATCTCAAATTAATTATCACAAATCTAGAATAAATTCGACATGAACTTTTTCTATTTTTGTAATAAAAAGATTCAAATGCTAAACGCAATTTCAGATTAAGTTCTAGGGATTTTGATCCGCTAGATAGTTACACAAGAACAAGATAAAGATTTCTAGTGGTTTGGATTTAACTTTACAAACTAGAAATTATGTCTTGAAATTAGCAGAGAAGATGAAATATTTGTTCTGCTTCTTTTTCTTCTTGTTCTCGGGTTCTGTTGTGTTGTGTCTATTTTTTGAATGGCTGCTTCTGTCTTTTTAATCAATCAACAGAATGGAATGAAATGTAATGACAATCCTGAGCTCAGGAAGACAATCCCAACAGCTAGCAAGACTTTCGGTAGGACTATCAAATAAACTAGCAAGACTATCAGAATGAACTAGCAAGACTATCCTCCTCCCAGTGTAACTTTCGGCAAGACAATTATTTGTACTAGCATGACTTTCGGTATGACTATCAATTGTTATACCGATTGTCATATTAGTACAATCAGATTATCTTGTTGAATTTAAATTGATTTTAATCCAATTTAAATTCTGAAAATCCTTAATATTAATTCTGAATTAATTAATCAATTAATTCAATTAATCAATAAATTAATCTTTGCAGATATAATTTATTTTCTTAATTAAATTATATGACTTAATTAATTAATAGAGAATTAATACTAATCTTGAGCATCAACCATTCTTCTGAAAATCACTGTCAATTATGAATCAATTCAATCACTTCAATGTTGACACTCGATGTACTGTATGGTTCATGAGTGACTAACTTCCGTGACGTTTCTTCAAGCCTTGACCTTGATACTCTTGATTTTCTTCAGACTAAATCCTTGTAATTAATTGATACCTTGACGAGATCTCTGTCACTTGATTAAATCCACAATCTTGATTTATATCACTGAGGCATGATCAATTTCTTGAACTTCTTCCAGTGAATTAATTCCTCAAGTCTGTAGATGAACCTTGTCTCTGAATCCTTTGACAGATATTACTTTGCGAGATCTCTTTGATGGTAGATCCACTATTTACTTATTACATTCTTATTTGAGTTGAGTTAAATCCTCGAATGTACAAATAGGCTATGACATGTGCCTTACAATCTCCCCCTATTTGTTTGTTATACAATAACACACAAATACCTAGAGGATAACTCATCTAACAAATAAGAAAAAGATATAAATAGAAATGCAAAGTAAATAGCAGAAAAGTTCTGGATAACATTTAACCTTTTCCAGATTCCAAATAGATGTTCCTCTAGACTGAACATATCTTCAAGTAGTTTCATCTTCTTTTGTACAACCACATTTCCTGTTGAGAAGCACATTTCTCTCTTACTTCTCCCCCTATGAGAATCAACTAATTAAAGAAGATCACCTTCGTTTACCACCTCTCCCGTACAATAGGATCCGCAGATAAAAACCAATGGTACTCTCCTTTTGAAAACAGCTTCTTCCCTTACTAGAAAATCACCTTATGTTTACCACCTCTCCCGTACAATAGGATCCGTAGTAACAAACAACAATGATGTGGTGTAGTGTACATATGTAGGATCTTTTTCTTCCTCCCTGCTATTTCTCCCCTTTAGTTGAGGAATCCTCCAAACTATTACTAAAGCTTTTATCTCCCCCTTAAAGAAGGAATGTATGCCGTCGTCTGAAGAAGTTCTCATATTTCACTTGGTTGGAAAAGAAATAACAAGTAGTTTCTCTTTCTTCCTCACTGTGAGTGTGTGATTCTGTTTAGTGTACCTCACATGTGTTTCACTCTTCTCTCCACTCGTGTTTACACTCATTCTCACAAGTGTACCACTCCACTCATAGCTCCAAAAATCAGCTGTACCTGCAAGGAAAATCACCTTAGCCATCCTTAAGGAGGTCACAGGTGGTGCAATGGGAGTTCGCAAATCCCCATCCTTGTTAAACTCATCAGATAAATCTGAGTCATAATCTACAAGTTGCTAGTTTCCCTTTTAGGGTTCCAGATTTGAATTCTGGGAAGGTAAACAATGATCCAACGAATTTAGCATAAAGATCAAAGTTCCCTTCTAATGTCTGTGAAGACATTTCCTTGTGACTCATCAGGTAATATCTGAATCATTGTCAACAAGTTGCCGATCTGTACCTATGTCAGATCCACTATTCGCAGATGCATCCAGGGGATTTAAGCCTGGGGAGGTAGACACTGACGACTGACATAAGGCTTCTGGATCAGTATCCTCTCCTGACACCTGTAAAGGCAATTGGTCCATTAACGAACCTTGAACAATCGAATCTGACCTAAAATGGTCGAAACTTTTGTTTCCGTCAACCCATCCTTTGTGTGTGTAACATTTCCTTGTGCATCAAGAATTGTTTATGTTTGAAGTGGTGACACTACAACGGATACCCTAGCCGACAGGAAAATTTCAATAGACACACCCTTTTGAGAGAATGAATCTAGTAACTATTTTTGAGCCTTTTCAGCCATTACATCTTTTTAAGAAGATGTATAGGGGCTAGCAGTTGTCTCGGTTTAAATACTACATATCTTTGTAGGAGACAGAGCTACTGGGTTGACTACAGAACCTTCCTTATGTGGTGCACTAAGGCACTATCTCCCTCACGCTCATTCATACTACATTTAGTGGTAAGAGAGTGTTGGTTGGTTCTGTTTCTGTGTTTGTCTTTACAGTCTGGGATAGATGTTGTGGGTTTTCAACCTCATGACTGTCACTGAAAGAAAGCCATTAGAGACTAAACCTGTATCACAGAACATATGGCAATATAGAGATAAAATGTACTTAAGATCTTTAAGGAATGAAAATTATACATTTAATCTTTTGAGAGAAATGATGTACACTAGTGATTTCAAAAGATTTTAATGAAATAAGAAATCACTAATATAGAAAGAAGTTTGATTTACTCCTAAAACTCACTGCACATATAAAACAATATGTTTGTGCCTAGTGATAAGAGAGTTAATAATATGACGACTCTACTAGTTTATATTAAACTATAACTTCAGTTAGAGTGCCATACCATGTTCTTGACGATTGCTTGAGTAGTACACCAGTTCATACCAACCTGAAGTGAGATTGTGAAGAAGAGATTGCATAGTCCAATAGATCTGCAGCTGCAAAGTCCATGTGGTGCACTGACTTCCTCATTTGACTCACCAACCAGGAGTACACTTGTACACATCTTACTAGAGTCCAATTCCAAGTGTAATGTGCATCAGGTGCGTGATATGTCGTAATATTCTCAAGTCTCGTCACTGGTGCTATATGTTAGATACTGCTTCCTGATAATAACCTAGCACAATATACAAATTTTCAATGATAACATTACCAGCTTACAAACAGCCATATCCCTCAGATAAACCTTTGCTGTTATCTCCAAAGGTAACCAGTGGGCCAGCTTTCTCAATCCACATTTGATAGCAGGGCTCTATCTCCGGTCATATGTCTTGATGATCCACTGTCAAGAATCCACACTACCGGTTACACCTGTTTAATGCCCTGCACTACAAATGGATTAGACCTTCTTCGGAACCCAAACTTGGTTGGGCCCGGCATACTTGTAGAATTGTCCTTTGTCAGGCAAAACAACATTTTTAATTTTAATGGTCTCAACATCCTCAATGACTGATCATTTGACCTTATAAACAACCTTAACAAATTTCTGTTTAGGCTTAGGCACAAATGTCTCCTTTCTAGCCTTAGAAGGACTAGCAGTCTTAGACCTATCATGCTTCTTATTATTCACATGCTGACGAAGAGTAGTCTTATCACTACAAACATGCTTACCATTAAAATAAGCATACATCAAATTAAAAGCACAAGATATACAATTAGCAACACCACATGCTTTATGAGAGTGATTAACAGCAGGCAATTTATGCATGGTAGACATGGCAATTTTTTTATCCAACTCATGTGTGTCTGAGTTAGCCTCAGTTGCTTTCACAACTTTGACTGGAACTTTCGACACACTTGACTTGGAAACAACCTTCTCATTAGCATGATCTTCAGCACGTATTTCTTCCTGAATAACAGAAGAGGTCGCATCAAATGGTTCAGCAATTGATGTTATATAGAGGGGTTCATCAACACCCTTAAGCACATGTGGTACTTCCCTCCCTTTAGCACAGACATGAGGAGGGGAGTTTATGCCTAATTCTCCAATAGCAACATTGTAATCATAACCTATTTCAGATGTTTGATTAACAACTTGCTTACTATAGAACTCTTTAGCCTTCGAACAAGAATTGAAGTAGGCTCTAACCTTAGTCTCAAGACCGGTGATCTTGTCTTTGAGAATAGTTTCGAGTTTTCTATAACAGTCAACTCTATTCTCTAGAAAAGATACTTTTTCTTTTAACTTGTCTTGATTAATGTGCACAAGTCTTAATTCATCGACCTTTTTCTCAAAGTCTTTGATCTGTAAACTTAACAGTTCATTATCACGACGAGCACAATCTAAGTTACCTCCTAGATGATAAACTAATTCAGCATCAGTATATTTTACCTCTTTTCTTGACGATGAAGCTTTTCCATCAATAGCCATAAGAGCAAGATTCCCTTCTTCTTCATCTTCACTGTCAGTATCATCCCAGCTTCTTCCCTTTGCCAGATAAGCCCTTTCAGAGTTACTCTTCTGATTTGAATCATAAGAGTTCTTCCTTACTTGCTTTGGCTTCCTACATTCTGTGGCAAAGTGTCCCAACTCATTGCAGTTATAGCATCTAATGGTGCTCCGATCAACCATCCCTATTTTGTATCCACCACTACTGGTGTTAGAGGATGAAGATCCACATGTCTAGAATCTGTTGTAGTTGGACTTGTACTTGAACTTGGGATTTCTCTTGAATCGGACATTGGAGAATCTCTTGACAATTTGGGCCATTGACTCATCTTCCAATTGCTCCAGCTCTTCCAAGGAATAAAAATCATCACTGGATTGATTTGTAGTAGGAGGATCATATTCTGCTACTAACACATTTTCCTCAGCCTTGGAAAACTGTACCATTCTCTCCGACTGTTGAGATTGTTGTTGTTGTTGACCTTCAGCTACAAGAGCAGTAGATGTGCTGACCATTCTATCTTTCCCGTAGACTTCCTTCTGCTGAATCTGCTCCAACTTATAGGTTTTTAACACACCATAGAGTCTATCCAAAGAAATCTCACTCAGATCTCTAGCTTCTCTAATGGCAGTGATTCTATGTTCAAGATGAGTTGGCAGTGTTAAAAGGAACTTTTTGTTGACCTCCCTGATTGAATAATATTTTCCATTTATGTTTAGGTTGTTGATCAACGCATTGTACCTCTCAAACATTTTAGTAATTCCTTCTCCTGGATTGGATTTAAAATGTTCATACTCAGAGGTTAGGATCTCCAACTTGTTCTCCCTAACTTCCTTTGTGCCTTCATTAATCACCTCAATAGTTTCCCACATGTGTTTGGAATTTTTACAGTTCATCACATGTCTGTTCATCAAGGGATCAAGGGAATCAATTAATATTAATTGAAGTCTGGCATCCAAGGAGGCTTATTCCTTTTCAGCAGGAGTAAAATCTTCAGGCTCTTTTGGATAGGTTCTAGCTTTGGTAATCACAACATCATCTACTATCACCTCTGGTTCAATAACCATCGGAGTTTTTAGACCCTTCTTTAACAAGTTCAGATATTTGGGATTTGCCACTTGTAAAAACAAGAGCATCTTCTTCTTCCACATGATATAATTTTCTTTATCAAATAGTGGAATTTTAACGGTTCCAACTTTTTGTGAAGTCATTATGAATTTTTGAATAAATAAAAATTCAAGGAGTTGAAAAAATCACAAAAGTCTAGGATCTTAATTTGTTCGTTAATCAGAAGGCTCTGATACCAATTGTTAGGTCCCAATGTGTTTGTAGAAGGGGGGTTAAATACAAATAATACCAAATAATTGAATAAATGCGGAATAAAAAATGTGAAACAAAATTCAAGTTAAATAAGAAAATTATTAAACTTGAAAGGTGTTACAACAACTGTATCGATTACAAGGAATTAATCTCAAATTAATTATCACAAATCTAGAATAAATTCGACATGAACTTTTTCTATTTTTGTAATAAAAGATTCAAAAGCTAAACGCAATTTGAGATTAAGTTCTAGGGATTTTGATCCGCTAGATAGTTACACAAGAACAAGATAAAGATTTCTAGTGGTTTGGATTTAACTTTACAAACTAGAAAATATGCCTTGAAATTAGCAGAGAAGATGAAATATTTGTTCTGCTTCTTTTTCTTCTTGTTCTCGGGTTCTGTTGTGTTGTGTCTATTTTTTGAATGGCTGCTTCTGTCTTTTTAATCAATCAATAGAATGGAATGAACTGGAATGACAATCCTGAGCTTAGCAAGACAATCCCAACAGCTAGCAAGACTTTCGGTAGGATAATCAAATGAACTAGCAAGACTATCAGAATGAACTAGCAAGACTATCCTCCTCCTAGTGTAACTTTCGGCAAGACAATTATTTGTACTAGCATGACTTTCGGTATGATTATCAATTGTCATACCGATTGTCATATTAGTACAATCAGATTGTCTTGTTTAATTTAAATAGATTTTAATCCAATTTAAATTCTGAAAATCCTTAATATTAATTCTGAATTAATTAATCAATTAATTCAATTAATCAATAAATTAATTTTTGCAGATATAATTTATTTTCTTAATTAAATTATATGACTTAATTAATTAATAGAGAATTAATACTAATCTTGAGCAGCAACCATTCTTCTGAAAATCACTGTCAATTATGAATCAATTCCACCACTTCAATGTTGACACTCGATGTACTGTCTGGTTCATGAGTGACTAACTTCCATGACGTTTCTTCAAGCCTTGACCTTGATACTCTTGATTTTCTTCAGACTAAATCCTTGTAATTAATTGATACCCTGACGAGATCTCTGTCACTTGATTAAATCCACAATCTTGATTTATATCACTGAGGCATGATCAATTTCTTGAACTTCTTCCAGTGAATTAATTCCTCAAGTCTGTAGATGAACCTTGTCTCTGAATCCTTTGATATATATTACTTTGTGAGATCTCTTTGACGGTAGATCCACTATTTACTTATTACATTCTTATTTGAGTTGAGTTAAATCCTCGAATGTACAAATAGGCTATGACATGTGCCTTACACATTTACCTATTTCTATAAATACCCAGACATCTCGACATACACCTTTTTATGCCTTCGAGATCTCTAAGTGACCTATTTTTTCCAAATCCAGAACGTTTACTTTCATTTTGAACTCTTTCTCTCTAATTTTTCTTATTCACTCAAATTCAAACACTTCAAATGGCATCAAACAAAGTTACACCTTTTATCCTAAAAGAGGACACCAACTATCTTGCATTTACAGATGCAAACCAAGCTCCTGATAGCTTCAAGAGTTTTTCTTAAACTGCAAACCCAATTATGTATCTGGATGTTCTTAGAGACTTTTGGAACAAAGATGAAGTGAGGATAATAGTGCATAAGGACCAAGCTATGTCCATGTTGGTTAACTGCTCCATTTGAGGCCAATAAGAGTTTTCTAAAAATGATGTAAATGTGGCTTTGGGCATCTCTACTGACAACTGGTTGAAATCCCAACTCAAGATGAGCTAGATGAATTTATGGACTTCATCAATTACAGTGAAAGGATCAACCAATCCAGTCTGAACAAGAAGAGTTTGAGGAAGGAATGGTCATTCCTGTTTGACTCCATTGTGAGAGCTTTCACATGCAAGAAGACAGGGTATGATAACATTTCAAGTGTAGTCCAGAAGCTGGTATTGTCCATGGCTCACAACAGACACATCAATGTGGGGATGTTGATTCTGCAGGAACTTAGCACAAGGCTAACTATGTCTTTGTCTTCAAGAGGTAAGGAAATCTTCTTTCCTAGGTTCATAATGTCTACTTTAAACCATAAAGTTCAAGACATTCATTACTTAATGGTATAGATAGAACACAAGTAGGCAATTATGAATAGGTGTCCAAAATTCTATTTGGTTCACTTACTGCAAAGAACAAGGTAACTGTAAGTCTTAGAATCACTCCATTTATGTTGGAAAGATTCAGAACTTACATTTACCCTATACCTCACATAATGTTTACAATCATAACTAGTATAGTAATGGCTCCTGTACCTGTGGAAGAACAAACACAGGAACACCAAAAGGGGCCTTCCCAAACTGAGACCTCTCTTTATTTACCAATAGCAGCTAGAAAACCAACCAATGCATCCTCTCAAAAGGATGAAGTGAGTAAAAAGAATAGAAAGCAGGAATCCCTAACTATTATTAATGAGAGTGGTGAGGATCAAACACAAATAGAGTCCACCCTCGTCAAGAAACCAAAAAAGGCCAAGCAACTGAGTTGACCACTCAAGACACCTCTACATCCTCTCAAAAGTATGTAATTGAAAAAGAGGGAATGAAATAGACTCTAGGGGCATCCTCTCAACAGGGTGTCTCTATTGAAAAGAGCACTCTCCCTAGTGCACCCTATAAAGAGTATGCACCAACAGTTGAACGCATTCAAGTGTATGAAGGAAGGGACAAGGATTACACACACACTGAGAGCACATCTCTTGAAGCTCCCTCATCTATTCAGGGGGAGCTGCCAACACTCAGTTCTGAAATTTAAAATCTTATTTCTAAAACTTCTTCTTCATATAATGAGACACTTGAATCTGACCCTCAAGTGTTGCTAAAATCAAGTTACATGGTTCAAAAAACTCTGATCACCACCAGGAACCATATCTAATTGGTGAGAGGCTACACTCTGGGGTAGACCTTGATGACACCAACACAAATATAGGGGTTTCATCAGTTTTTACTGAAGACCCTGTGGTAGTGTCTCAAGCACCTTCATGTTCTAAACAATCTTCACAGATTGATAGGTTTGAGGGTAGTACTCCTGAGGGGGAGCTATCTAAATCCTCTCCCATCCAATTGGAGGTTCCTCATGTAGGGATAACTCCCCTCAAAACCCTAGCTGAAATTGCCTTAACAATTGAAGCTAGGAGTCCAATTTCCAATAAGCCTATTATAGGGGAGGCAAGTCAATCATATTCAAGTGCTAGATCTTTGCAAGAAGAGCAAGGGTTTGAGGCCATGGTACATGACAGTAACCTGGTCAAATCCTCTCATATTCAATTGGAGGTTCCCACTATTGGTGAACAATAAACTTTCATTATCACAGTTCCAAATGTGAGTCAAACTGTGGCATATGTCATAGGTAATGTTACTGAACCCCAACCAACCACTTCAAACCCAGCAGACATTCCTTCTACATCAAACTCTTCTCAACTACCCTCACACCTAATTTCCCAGTGGCTACAGGATGCTCAGGCTCAACCACTTATAATGAATGATCTTCTAGTGGACCAACTCTCTGGACTTGCCAACATCATACAACAGCTTCTTACAACAGACATGTCCAATCAGGACTATCAAACAATCTTGTTGTCTTATAAAATAGATGTTGAAGAGCAGCAGCAAAAGATTGTGAATGAAGCTGAGCAGGATGGCAATGTGGATGCTTGGTTAGATAAAGACTTTAGCTTGAGCATGGATGAGGTCTTGGAAAGATTTAGAGAAGAATTTATCACAATATTGGGAAGTAATGCCAAGGCTCTCAGTCCACAAGAGGTCTATGATGCTATGACAAAAGTCTATTGTAGTCTCAACTCAAGGCTTTTCGTCTCATGAGTAAAGCACTCCAAAAGACTTTGGACAACCATCAAGATAAGATAAGGAGGTTGGTGAAAGACAAGCTTGATGACCTTGTGCCAACTCAAGTAGAGATTAAGAACAAATTTCAGAGATTTACTGAACAAATGGCAAGGTTTGGCATGAATAACATGGAGCAAAGCATCAAGAATCTCAAACAGTCCTTTGTGGCTATACATGAAGTTGTCCAGAATCATATCACTAGTAACAATGATACAAGGGTCAAACTGGATCAACTTCATCAGGATAGATATGAACCATCTGTCCTTTTGATGGAAGGCATCAAGGAATCAGTTCGGGCTATATTTGGTACTTCTATCTCTTCGGGATCTCAACAACCAATATCAACATCAACAAACTTGCAGATTCAAGCTCTTCAAACTCAAGTCTCCACTCTATAGTTATCAAATGACTCATTAAAAACTCAAGTCTCTCAACTCACAGCTCTTGTACAATGTCAACAGGCGGACATCAAGACTATGATGGACTCTTATAAGCATCTTCAAATGCAACATTCAGTCTCTTTGGGAGCCATCACGGGTGCTCTAAACATTCCATTTCATGCACTTCCCGAAGCTGTTAGGCCTGAAATCCCTACACCTCTCATCTTTACTGTTAACGTGCCTAAGGGGGAGATAGAGGATAGGTTACTAAGATCATTTGTCCAAACACAAACAGCCAACTCTAAGGAAACTGAACAACAAGTTGATGTTGGAATGGAGAGGGTACTAAAAGCAGTTGAGGGACCTAGTCTAAACAGAGAATTTGATGAACTGCTAAAGGCTCTCAAGGCTTCGCTAAATAATAACTACTTCACATATAAAAAGGCTTTGGACAAGACAGTAAATTTCTTGAGGGTGATCATGGTAACTGTGGATGTCTTTCTAGAGAGGAGAATTGTTGTTAACATAAATGACTCTGGTGTGGATAGATGTATGAATGTGTCCCTTTTTATATCATAAGAAGAAGGGCATCTGAATTAGACATTCTGATCAACAAAGTCAACCGAGTGTTTCATGAAGACACTCTCTTGCTAAATAAATTGAAGAAGGCTCAAGTAGCTACTTTTCCAGAAGCATATCTGCAACCAAGCAAGGGAGTGGTATACATCTATCCAACCACCAAAAATTGCAAACATTTTTAAATTTCAAGCAATGTGTCATGGAAAACAAGAATATGATAATGATTCTAGAAACTGACTTGAAGATAAAGCAATACAAGACTGTTGAAGATGAATAAATGATCAAAATACTGGGGAGATATTTGAAAGATGCTGAAACCAAGTTTCCCAAAACACAAATCAATACTAAGGATGACTTGGATGATGATGAGCAGAAGAAAGATGATCAAAAACCCTCTCGCTCAAATCCAAGTCAATCTACTAAGGCAACTGGCAACAAAGTAGAAGACAAGAATAGGGATGATAAGAAGAGGGGAGATGAAAGAAGAAGAAAGAAGAGGGGAGATGGTGAAGGCACAAAGAATAATGTCCTACCAATCCAAATCCAACAAACTCAAACCTCTAAGCCTGCAAACTCAAACACTCAACTACCCTTAATCTCTAAGCCAAAACTTCTGTACAAACAAACTGCAAACACTCTACTTAAAATACCAATCACTTCTAGGCAAACCTCCCTAAAAAAATCTCAAACCTACCTTCATTTAAGCCACCAATCAAAACTCATTACAAGACTATTGGGAGAAAGCCAAAGAAGCTGCAAGTTGAAGAAAAGGCTATCTGGAATTGCTTTAATTAGACTGATGTTCTACCATTAAACTGGTGTTTCACAAATGATGACTACTTTCAACAATTAGCTGAAGAAATAGTCAAAGTTTAGGTTATATTATTAAGAGAAGTCATAATCTACTATCAAAATGGCTCCTTCACTCTACTTGGCAGGGATTTAATGGACATACTTTCAACCACGAAAGTTAAGTGGGTGATCAGGTTAATAAAGGATACATATATAAGTACAAGGGCATGGAGGGTTGTGATGTGTGTATGGCTGAAAGTAAAAGATGAAAGAAAAGCAAAAGCAAATGCTGAAAAGGAAGAAAGGGATAGGAAATATGCAGCATAAATTTCCATGTTTGAACAAAGATCAAATAAGCTCAAGGCAAAGGGGATGAGCAGAATTTCTAAGGATGGACAATTTCTGAACATAAAGGTTGACAGATTTTCTAGATTCAAAGTTGGTTACTTGAATGGTTACTCGTTGGATTATTGGCTCAAGCTTGTGGAAGCTCTAAGTGGGACTGAAATCATAGAGGAACTTCAAGTATTGGTAAATCTTAAGGATCTCGTTAGAAAGGAATCAGGCTATGAGAATTTTATGTGATGAATGTACTTATTAAACTCATGTAATCACTTAGTATATAAAAGCTGTATTTTTGATCTGTCAATTTTATGTAATATTTTATTATTTTACTGTAACTTGGGGTTAGTCTTGTTACTAGGCATGAATTTGTGATAAGCAATTTTCTCACAAATTGGGGGAGATTATTGTGCAAGACATGACAGTATCATAACAAGAGTAAGTCACACTGACAACCCTAAGAATTAGTTGTATGATAGTCCAAATCTGTATTTTGTATTGTATGACTTGAGTCTGTAAAAATGTTAAAGATCATACTGGAGTATTTTTCTGTGAACAGTCTCAAGCGTAAGAATAAATTCTGAAAGAAGATCAACAAGATCATGCCTCAGAGAAAAGGTGAAGAAGCTTGGAGTTGAATAAATCTGTTTTAGGAAAAATGTTCTAAGTCAAGATATCTACAAGTCACAGATCAAGTCATATAGAGAAGTCATTCGAGAAATTCAAAATAACTTATCGAGAAGTCCAAAGTATCTTGTAGAGAAGTCTCAAAGATATCGACAAGTCAATTGAAGATGTGAAGATTGGAGATATCGACAAGTCAATTTCTCATTAGAGATCTCAGATATATCGATAAGTTAAATGAAGATGTGAAGATTAGAGATATCGATAAGTCAATTTGTCATTAGAGATCTCAGAGATATAGATAAGACAAAATGCATATAGAGATCTCAGAAATATCAACAAGTCATTTCTACATGCAGAGATTTGGAGATCTCAACAAGCCAAGTTCGCTTATAAAGAACTCGTAGATCTCGTCAAGTCAAAGAAACTTATAGAGAACTCAGAGACCTCGAAAAGCCAAATTCACTTATAGAGAACTCAGAGACCTCGACAAGTCAAAAACACTTATAGATAACTCAGAGATCTCGATAAGATATTATACTTATCGAGATGTCGGTTCTCTATCGAACAAACTGGAGATCTCGATATGAACCTCAAGTTCAGAATGTAGACAAGTTAAAGATTCAAGATTATCAATAAACAAACGATCTAATCACTTATATTGAAAAGTCTACAAAAGAAGCTTAAAGAGTGCAAGATCAAGGGCCAAAAATAACTAACAAAGGAAGGTCACAGACTTACAAGATTTGTAAGGATTTACTAAGCCAGAAATGGAAATCTTTAGAGAAAACTTAAAGGGTGTTAATACATCTTATTGCATGTTGTGTAAACCTGTGTTTACTAATTTATAAAATAAATACTGGTCCTTTATTTTAAAAGTGTGAAAAACATATCAAAATTTTTCTGGTACTCTCTCAAGATGGAAGCTGAGTTCTTTACTTATAAAGAACCCAGGATTTGTAGCAAGACATAACTTGAATTTAATACAAAATTAAGTGAGTTTTGAAATATTGTATTTGCTATTTTATTTCTGCTAACATAATATAACTGCATCTCTTATTTGCTTTGTTCATGCATCCATAAAAGTTTGAAAAAGACTAAAAATATCTAAAACACATTCATCCCCCTCTGTGTTGTATTCAATATCTAACAATTATGTACATAACATGTTTGTTTGCAAGATTTTAGTCCAAATCTAGGGAACCTCATTTGATTGTTGTGAAGAGAATTCTGAGATACTTAAAGGGGACTGAATCTCTTGGTTTGTGGTATACAAGAGAATCAGATTTCAGTTTAGTTGGCTATTCTGATGGAGATTTTCCAGGATGTAAAATTGACCGGATATGTACCTCAGGTGGATGTCAGTATTTGGGTGGTAGATTAGTTACTTGGAAAAGCAAGAAACAAAAATCAATATCTGCATCTACAGTTGAAGTTGAATATATGGTAGCTGGCAGTTGCTGTGCTCAAATTTTTTGGATGAGAAATCAGCTATTGGACTATGGATTGTCTTACTCAAAAATTCCTATCTAGTGTGACATTCAAAGTGCCATAACAATGACAGGTAATCCAGTACAACACTCACTCACAAAACATATCAGTATTAGATATCATTTTATCAAGGAGCATGTCATGGAAGGAATAATTGAGCTTCACTTTGTTCCAACTAGTCAACAAGTAGCTGATATCTTCACCAAGCCATTACCAGAAGCAACCTTTGGAAATTTACTACATGAGCTTGGAATAGTCAGTTATGAGAATAAATGATTTGTCGGATCCTGACTGAATAAGTCAAATCCTGACACAATTAGTCAATTCGTGATGAGGTATGTCATTTATGGACGTGTCAAATCCTGACAAGGTATGTCAATTCCCGATATATCAATATCCTAATGATGTAATCAAATCCTGATAATGTCAAATACTGGCTATGAGTATTTTATGATTTTGTTCAATTATTTTTTCTTAATTACTACTTGATTTAATTAAGTAAATTTGAGAATTACTTTTATGCATAATTATAGAGTCATTTGTAATTTGGATTAATGTGGGAGATTAGTTGATATCTGTTAGGCGAAGTAACACATATGCTCTTTTAAAGTCGTGCATCATAATTACAATTTCACATTATATGTTCCACTAATAATGCCATCCAATTAAAACATGCCATGTGTATTATTGTCTTATTACCATCAATGCATGATAATCTATTCATATCTGTATTATACACACAATATACACAAACTGTTCATCTTTATATTTCTCTCTGGAAGTTTTTTGAACTCAAGTTTTTTCACCAAAACCCTAACTTTTGAAAAGGCCGCCACTAATTATGTCTTTATTGTCAATGCCAATAAGTATGTGTTTCAACACAAGACCTTTCCTGCTATAAATTTTAAAGCCCTTTTGCATGGAACTAAAATTCCCAATGATTTTAAGATGATTCAAGACCTTTTAGCTCAAAGTGATATTGGGTATGCTCTTATTGCTC